>NC_090647.1:560359400-560584400 GCF_040937935.1 Hyperolius riggenbachi
TGCATCATTCACCCTCAAAACAAGTGTTGGAAGCTATTTAAGGCCAATTCGAATAGTCAGCTCGAATAGTTAGCTCGAATACCGAATCGAATAGTGAGCTCGAAGTCCGAGGTCGAATCGAATAGTAAAAATTATTCGACTCGAATATTCGACTGACCTCGAATAATTTACTATTCGAATTCGACCAAACTCGAATTTTAAAAAGGGGTATTTGAGCATCACTATTCATAACACACATTGGCTTAAAAACCATGTTCAGGCCTACAAATCTACAAAACCAATGAACTACAAGCTCTTTCCTCCTTGATGTGGAAAAGCACAAGCTCTTACCGAGTTTTTTTTTTTTTCTTATGGTGATTATTACCACTGTAGACCTAATAAGAGATTTGGGGATTTCTTTTTTTAATTCTTTATTCTTCCTCAGGTCTCCTCCTCTTCCTACTGATCCTCCCATCAGACCCAGTGTATTTCCAGTGTGGATCAAGCATCACTTATTGTGGTATGACGTGCCTGGGGCCAGTCCATGTCCTGCTGCTGTACAGGCAATGCGGAGGGGAGAGGGAGAAGATCGCACAGCTGGATTGCCACATCTCCCATGCTGAAGTCTACATTTCCAGACTCCACCTGGACACTGACACCGGCTGTTGGACTCTAACACAAGCTGGGATGGAAGACTCCTGTGTGTATGAGGTCCGGTACAGAGATGAACCAGGAGATCCGGTGTCCTCTGTATCCATCTATGTGCTGGGTAAGAGTCCCTGTCCTGCCTCGCATGTCCTACTAACCTGTACTCTACAGTGCAGGTTTTAGGTATTTTGGTGACATAAGCAGAACAGTTCATTGTCACCCACTGTGTAAAAATAAAGATAATAAATGGAAAGCTTGTGGATCAATAGTGCCATGTGCTCCTTCTTCAATAGGAGACACTCCAGTCCTTTGCCTGGGTGGCCTGTGCCTAGAAAGAGCCCAAGGCTGCAGATCACATATTTAGTTATCAGTTTGGGCACAAGAGCTAGCAATCTATCCCATGTCTCTGTGCTGGTGTCACATGACTGATGGTGACTGGATGTGGGGGAGGGGCTGCAGATCACATGATCAGTGTGGGTACAAGAGCTAGCATTCTATCCCATGTCTCTGTGCTGGTGTCACATGACTGATGGGGAGTGTGTGTGGGGGAAGAGGCTGCAGATCACATGATCAGCGTGGGTACAAGAGACAAAACAAATAAGACAAATAACATTTATATTGCGCTTTTCTCCTTGCGGACTCAAAGCGCCAGAGCAGAGCAGCAGCCACTAGGGCGCGCTCTATTGGCAGTAGCAGTGAAGGGAGACTTGCCAAAGGTCTCCTACTGAATTAGTGCTGGCTTACTGAACAGGCAGAGCCGAGATTCGAACCCTGGTCTCCTGTGTCAGAGGCAGAGCCCTTAACCATTACACCATCAGCCAAGAGCTAGCAATCTATGCCATGTCTCTGTGCTGGTGACACATGACTGATGGGGCGTGTCCTTCTCCTGATTATTGCAGATCCCGTTCTCATCTACAACATAAGCAGTAACAGCAGCTGGCTGGGGGAGGACATTTCTGTGACTGTCCAGTTCTCTGGAGAAGAGAGCCATGTGACCTGGGAGCTGGACGGGGGGCGTCTCCCTGAGAGATACCGGCTGATAGATGACAACAGGACGCTGATTATCCCGAGTGTGCAGAGAGACGATGCCGAGAGGACATTCCGGGTCAGGGTCACCAACCCGGTCAGTGAGGAGGTCCAGGACTGCCGGCTGGAGATCCGGGACAACCATCTGGAGATCAGAAGTAAGAGGGATCACCGGGTGGAAATCAGAGGTAAGGTTTGCAATTACTAGACTAATCATGTGACCTGTATAGAAGATGGAGGGTGTTATGTCATAGGGTGACAAAGAATAATGACAACTCACAAACATTGACCTAGTCTTACTAAATAAACTGAGGACGTATCTCAAAGCATAAGTCAATATTTTAAATGTTAGTTCACTAAAGAACATGACCTTATTAACATGATCTGTAGAGGAGGTGTCATAAAACGCATGCTGACAACTTTAGGTGAGGAGGAACACTCACACAGGTAGCTGGTGTGAAATCATTTGCCTACAAAGTGAGGAACAGCGTTAAAGGAACACTATCAAGCTAAGTGTTTTAGAATGACAATGTACAAATAATGTCTAAGTAGCTGTGTAAACATTTTTTTTTAGCTCTATTGTGACAAATCATTCTCAAAAGGGGTGTCTGCTTCAATGCACAGCCAGTGTTGTTTTTTGCATATGAGACTACAGAGTATTTTTCTCTGAAAGCAAAAAAAAACAACGAAAAGCTGTGGTGTCACAGACAATTACAAATGTTTATAACAAGTTACATTTCCTCTGCTCTCTGCAGACACTTCAGTCAGAGACACAGGGCTTTCTCTCATACATACAGGGTTAACGGATGCACTGTGAGGGAATTCTCCCTCCCGTGGCTCAGTTTGGAGTGAAAGGAATTTGATACAGTAAACAAGAGAGATAAGCAAGTGAATTGTATACATCATAATTTAGCAGCACTTCAGGAACTCTCTCAATCCCAGGTTAAAAAAACACGTTAATCGATAGTGTTCCTTTAAATGACAGCCCCCCCAAAAAGGAAAGTAGTGCGTATGGCGTAATAAGCGTGCCATGGTGGGGAACCTATAACAATTGGTATCTCTGCACACTATCTATTGTGTGTGCTAGGACAATCTATTAATACATATGAGAGAGGAGCAAGTCCCTTTAACACAGCACCACACAAGTATGTGATATTCAAAAAGGTAACAATTTATTAATGAACAATATTAAATCACTATAGAACCATAATAAAAACAATTAAAAAAGAATCATGCTGCCTGTAATGCATATATCATAAATGCAATCAATCACTATAATAATGAGCGCCCCATCAAAAAATAAGCATAATCATGTAAATATCTCATACTGTGAGGTGCTCAATACAGAGCTACCCCCAGTGACAGAACCCGGGTTCAGTATTCAGCTGAGAAAGTGAAAAGAGAGGAGAAACCTACAGAGAGGTCTAATGGTGAACACACAGTGCATATATATTATACCATCAATATGATGCAAACAAACAGTCAGATGCAATATGATCAACCTAAGTATATTGCAAACAGTGCATAAACCAGTAATGTGGTAACATTCAAATATAGTGACTATGATACCGCACGCTGAGGCTGACGCAGTATAGAAGGCAAAAATACTTAGCCGGATGGGCGCTAATGCAGGCAGCAGGAGGGAGAGAGAGCCCCGGGCGGATGTCTCCACCGGTTCCGCGGCACCGACGCCGCTTTGTCAAGAGAGAGGGGGACTCCTGTAACCATAATGGCGGAAGACGCCTGGTTAAATAGTGTGCAGAGCGGCATCACGTGGTCGCATGACGTATGCGCATCACGCGCGCCGCTCGGCCAATGGGGACTAAGTAGGCGGATAGAAGGAAGAGAAGGAGTCGAGGAAGCCACGCTGGAGCGCAAATAGGAAGTAAGTATCACCCATTACGTGATCTCACATCTCATTGCATCGTGCAAGGCACCGCTGCGCCCTGCCAACATTTGAATGTACCAGCAACTGTACCAGCAACTGTACCAACTGTACCAGTGATGCTGGTACATTCAAATGTTGGCAGGGCGCAGCGGTGCCTTGCACGATGCAATGAGATGTGAGATCACGTAATGGGTGATACTTACTTCCTATTTGCGCTCCAGCATGGCTTCCTCGACTCCTTCTCTTCCTTCTATCCGCCTACTTAGTCCCCATTGGCCGAGCGGCGCGCGTGATGCGCATACGTCATGCGACCACGTGATGCCGCTCTGCACACTATTTAACCAGGCGTCTTCCGCCATTATGGTTACAGGAGTCCCCCTCTCTCTTGACAAAGCGGCGTCGGTGCCGCGGAACCGGTGGAGACATCCGCCCGGGGCTCTCTCTCCCTCCTGCTGCCTGCATTAGCGCCCATCCGGCTAAGTATTTTTGCCTTCTATACTGCGTCAGCCTCAGCGTGCGGTATCATAGTCACTATATTTGAATGTTACCACATTACTGGTTTATGCACTGTTTGCAATATACTTAGGTTGATCATATTGCATCTGACTGTTTGTTTGCATCATATTGATGGTATAATATATATGCACTGTGTGTTCACCATTAGACCTCTCTGTAGGTTTCTCCTCTCTTTTCACTTTCTCAGCTGAATACTGAACCCGGGTTCTGTCACTGGGGGTAGCTCTGTATTGAGCACCTCACAGTATGAGATATTTACATGATTATGCTTATTTTTTGATGGGGCGCTCATTATTATAGTGATTGATTGCATTTATGATATATGCATTACAGGCAGCATGATTCTTTTTTAATTGTTTTTATTATGGTTCTATAGTGATTTAATATTGTTCATTAATAAATTGTTACCTTTTTGAATATCACATACTTGTGTGGTGCTGTGTTAAAGGGACTTGCTCCTCTCTCATATCCATGGTGGGGAACCTGCTGTGGTTAGGCGTAGGTGGGGGGCTGGTAGTGTTGGGTACATGTGGGAAGGGTGTTATTAGGCATAAGTGGGGGAGGGTAGTGTTAGGTATAGGGGAGGTTTGTGTTAGGTGTAGGTAAGGGGGTAGGATAGTGTTAGGCATAGGTATGAGAGGTTAGGGTTAGGTGTATGCAGTGGTGGTGGGTGTGTTAGGCATAGGTGATGGAGGTTAGTGTTAGGCGTAGGTATGAGGGAGGTTAGTGTTAGGTGTAAGTAAGGGGGAAGGATAGTGTTAGGCATAGGTATGAGAGAGGTTAGGCTTAGGCGTATGTGGTGGTGGTTGGGTGGTGTTAGGCGTATGTGTGGGCCCCGGGTAGTATCAGGTGAAGGTGGGCAGAGTGTAGACATTAGGGAGGGTAGTATTAGGCGTAGGTATGAGGGAGGTTAGGGTTAGGTGTATGTAGTGGTGGTGGGTGTGTTAGGCATAGGTGATAGAGGTTAGTATTAGGCGTAGGTATGAGGGAGGTTAGGGTTAGGTGTATGTAGTGGTGGTGGGTGTGTTAGGCATAGGTGATAGAGGTTAGTATTAGGCGTAGGTACGAGGGAGGTTAGGGTTAGATGTATGTGGTGGTGGTGAGGGTGTCAGTGTTAGGCATAGGTGATGGAGGTTAGTGTTAGGCGTAGGTATGAGGGAGGTTAGTGTTAGGTGTATGTGGTGCTGGTGAGGGTGTCAGTGTTAGGCATACTGTAGGTGATGGAGGTTAGTACTAAGCATAGGTATGTGAGAGGTAAGTGTTAGTTGTAGGTGGGGGAGAGCTGGAGAGGTTAGTGTAAGGTGTAGGTATGGGATTAGGTTAGTATTAGCTATATGTGGGGGCCCCAGTTAGTGTTAGGTGTAGGTGGGCACAGTCTAAGGCATAGGTGGCAGTGGGGGTACCGCAGTCAGTAATGCAGAGTATCACGTGAGCAGAAGCCGTGCTGTGTTACCTCACCTGCTGCTGCACACCAGAGTCCACCAATGCGACCTCCTGTCACTCACCACTAAGCTCTCTTCCTAGCGCTCAGCATGTCTTCCTGCATGACCTGATTACTGGAGGAAGCATTGGTGGACTCCAGCGTGCAGCAGATGAGCTAACACAGCACAGCTTCCGCTTGTGCGATACTCTGCATTCATTGCTCCAGGTGGGGTTATGAGTGGCTGCACAGGGGGACTCCGGTGTCACCCCCTGCCATGGTGACACCCAGAGCGGCTCCCTCCTGCCGCCGATCCCCTTAGTTCATCACTGCTTGTTGTCCTTGCAGCTGAAAGATAACCTGTCTGCAGCCTCACCCAGATAGGCACACCGGCCAGCTGCCCAGGGAGAGGGTGCGAAACCTCCACAGCTGAGAATTTTCATATGACAAAATTCTGAAAATCTGTGAATGAGATCTTGCATGGAGTCATCCTTCAAAAAAAGAAAACGTCATTCTATTGGGTCACTTGAAACAATATTTGTAATTTGCAGCTTTAAAGCTTCTGCGGATGGTAATTTAAGGTGCCTGCGTACATCCAATACTGCTTAGCCAATGTTACCACTTCCATGTAATACACAATTACCTACACAATCTATTCATAGTATTCAGAATATGTTGACCTTTCTACTACATGGGGGGTGGTAAAATTGGTTAATCATTGGCCAATAAAAATTGGATGTGTGTAGCAGACATTACACTTTTGTGTTAGAGTCCTTCTTTAAGAGCTCTGTATCCGGTTTCTCAGGTGCTCTGTACTCAGTGAGCGTCTCAGCAGCGTCTTCGGTGCCGGAATATGTGAGGACTGGATCAGACGTCACTCGGTGTGATATGAAGTGTCCGGACAACTTTCCCGTCCTGCTGCTCTCCAGGAGATGTGGAGGGGAGGAGAGGGAGAGGCTGCTGCAGCTGGTCTGTCATATCCGCTACACTGACCGCTTCCAGCCCAGACTCCACCTGGACACAGACAGCGGCTGCTGGACCCTCCCCCAGGCTGGGAGGGGAGACTCCTGTGTGTATGAGGTCCGGGATCGGGGTGCTGGAGATAAAGTCCTGTCCTCTACATCCATCCGTGTGCTGGGTAAGAGCCCATATCCTGCATCACACTTCCCTCTAACCTCCATTGTACTCTATGGGGAAAGCTGACGCTATACCGCATGTCATAGAGGCCAGTAACACTGGTGACTGTATGTGGGGGAGGGGCTGCTGGACCCTCCCCCAGGCTGGGAGGGGAGACTCCTGTGTGTATGAGGTCCGGGATCGGGGTGCTGGAGATAAAGTCCTGTCCTCTACATACATCCGTGTGCTGGGTAAGAGCCCATAACCTGCATCACACTTACCTCTAACCTCCATTGTACTCTATGGGGGGAGCTGACGCTATACCGCATGTCATAGAGGCCAGTAACACTGGTGGCTGTATGTGGGGGAGGGGCTGCTGGACCCTTCCCCAGGCTGGGAGGGGAGACTCCTGTGTGTATGAGGTCCGGGATCGGGGGGCTGGAGATAAAGTCCTGTCCTCTACATCCATCCGTGTGCTCTGTAAGAACCAGTGGAGTAATAATAGGGGATTCAGTGGTTGCAACAGCACCCGGGCCCCTAAACCTGAGGGGCCAACATGTGGGCCTCCTCCAATCGATCTGTTAGCTCTATATTGGTGTATTGTAGTGGCAACGATTACCTCTATATGCGTAATGGTAATAATTAAAGAGCCACGCTATTTCCTCTGCGTACACCTCTCTCACACTGCTTGTCCTTGGAACAGAAAAGATTAAGATAATTAGGCCCTAAGATAGCAGTTTTTGCTTCTCGCTGATGGTCACCTGGCTTTTTTTTTTTTTTTTTTTTTTTTTGCAAGATTTGGTGTGGACTATCATCTACTAGGCCCCTAGACTCTCCTCAGGCCCTAGGCAACTGCCTAAGTTTGCCTTTTGGATAATCCAACTCTGTGAAGTCCCCATATAATTCCTGTTCACTTTGCCGCAGATTATCATTTAGCCTCAGACCCTGAGGGAATTCTGAAGGCATTAATGGTTGGAGAGTCCACACACAATACAATTTCACTTGTATGTACAATCGATACAATCTGCATTCTCATATAGAGATCGAGTATGCTGCCACCAATTTGCATCGGTGTGCGAATACACAAATCTAATGCCTGGGACACACCATACAATTTCACATCAGATAGATGATTTCTGATAGATCCGATCGGATTTACGATCGTTTTTCTGATGGATTTTCTGATCACTACTATACAAAACAGAAAAACGAACGGAAATTAGATTGGACCTGTCGGAAATTATCTATTCGACCCATCTATCTGAAGGGAAATTGCATGAAAAGGGTTATTTCAACTACCTTTCTAGGTATAACAATACATATCAATATAACAGTTCTGGTAAGGTTCTCTCGGAAAAGGCGGGATTTTTTGAAGAGATCTCTAGAAGAAGCACTTATAAAATAAATGCAGAAAAATGAGTACAGAAAAATGTCAAAAATCCTCTAACAATGAGCAGAGTGATATATTAAAACAATAGTGATTAAAAAGTGAAAATGATAATTGGGTACAGCCTGAGTACTCTATAGAATTACCGTGTCCTTTGGGAATTTTAAGTCCAAACAGAAGATAGAAAGTTCTGTGCGTAATAGTTCAAAGCCCAGGTCCCGTTGGGCTCACAAATCCTTGATGGGGTATGGATTGGCATAGAAGAACCCCTGACAGACTTTGTCTCCACATATTTGAGCCTCTATTTGTTAGGGGTGGATTTTGGAAGGAGAGATGATTCCCCCCCCCCCCTTCCCTAGCAACCTGACCTCAGGCTGGGTTCAGCCCCTTGCTTTAGGAAGAAAATTTCGGCATTTTCTCAGATTATGCTATAACTCTATAGACGTTAGGCATATGATATAGTAACCAACAGTTTATGCTCTGTCTTAATGTGCTGAAACCAATCATTCTTGGTCTACCTGATTCCATGTCTAGGGAGGGGATTGATATATCAGGCTGTGGACCAGCTAAAAGAATCATTAACCTCTTCAGGTGTATCAACCTCGGTGTATTATTCACTGTAAGCTGCTATCCTATGTCTCTGCTGGTGACACATGACTGATGGGGAGTGTATGTGGGGGAGGGGCTGCAGATCATATGATCAGTGTGGGTACAAGAGCTAGCAATCTATGCCATGTGTCACAGTGCCCCTCATGGCCAGACCGCAAATGCCTTCCAATCGGTTTCAGCACACAGACCATGCAAGCTGTGGTCGCGATCAGTGCGCAGAAACCGCTGGAGTTTTGGCAGCAGACCGACCAGAAGGGAGCCTGTGGGTTACGGTAATTACGAATTACACACTATTTCAGGGTATAACTGCCACCACCTCTGTTTTCTGAGACAGAGGAACTCACTGACTGGCTGAGCCTAGATCTACAAATAAAAACGGTTAAACTCACTCTATTCTGTCTAGCTAGCAACAAAAGTAGCGTCTCTCCAGAAGTCTGGGTTCAGTTTCTGTATGGCTGAATAATAGGGTAGCTGAACAAACAACTGACGATAGCGTCGGTTTATTAATGCAATATAAATAATTAATATATACAGAAAATCGTTAAAATCAACAATTATGGAGACAAATGATAACACAGTATAAAAATAAAAGGGAGAAAATACTTAATTCATGGAAAGATGTCCTTTCTGGGAAAATCATAAAGTTCCTGGTTTCAATTCAGTTCAGTTAGTAACAAAGTTCTTTTGTTTCAGTTCCAGAGCAAAGTCCAAACAAGATGACCGCTAACCACATGTCCTCTGGCTAGCAGCAGACAGGCTCTCATACAGATGGAATTTGGAGGATTGAGGTCCACCTGCTGGCAATGTGCTTTTGATGAAGGTGGTTCGGGGGTGTGGCAATGCCTGCCCCCTCTGAATTGACAACCAATGACAGTTCATTCCCTCTGAGAGAGACTTGAGGTTTAAACTTATAAAATGCCGTAACTCAGGGACGATACATGTCATATTCAGGTGGATAGCAGATTCATACTTGTCTGAAAATACAGATTAATATATCAGACGTGACTAGGGCAGCGGGTCAGGTTCCAGAGAAGATTCATACCGCAATAACTGGACGAGATATTGCCATGAATGTTATATCAGCACGTTGGGCAGACTTTAACGAATAAGACTATATGAATTTCATAGCTGTGCGATACACACGTCTCCATATACCGACAAGAAATCATCCAACACATGCATTCAGATCTGCCCTCCATTGGTGCTATGGAGTCTGTGGGAAAGCAGGTTTTGCATAGACCCCCTGCTGTGAGGGATGTGTCCTTTGAATAGGCTCACCATTTGGTGACTATGGACATCTCCCTGAGGTAATTAAAAGTAAACATTCTTCTTGGACACAAGCATTGTTCCTGTTCATTAGCACATCAAAAGAGCCATCCTGCAGTTAAGCTAATGCTATCTCTCTGCTGAGAAAAGAGAGCGCCCAGATTGACTGCAGATGCTCCTACACAACCAATCCAGATTCTATCGATCTTAATCGCAATCGATGCAGAGAATCGATTGCGATCGCATGTTCTTCACGGGCGGTTCAAGGACGCGTCTGCGGCCACGCAACCGTCCGTCGCACCATGTCTCTGTGCTGGTGACACATGACTGATGGGCAGTGTATGTGGGAGGAGGGGCTGCAGATCACATGATCAGTGTGGGTACAAGAGCTAGCAATCTATCCCATGTCTCTGTGCTGGTGACACATGACTGATGGGGAGTGTATGTGGGGGGAGGGGCTGCAGATCACATGATCAGTGTGGGCACAAGAGCTAGGAATCTATGCCATGTCTCTGTGCTGGTGTCACATGACTGATGGGGAGTGTATGTGTGGGAGGGGCTGCAGATCACATGATCAGTGTGGGTGCAAGAGCTAGCAATCTATGCCATGTCTCTGTGCTGGTGTCACATGACTGATGGGGCGTGTCCTTCTCCTGATCATTGCAGATCTGGTTCTCATCTACAACATAAGCAGTAACAGCAGCTGGCTGGGGGAGGACATTGCTGTGACTGTCCAGTTCTCGGGAGAAGAAAGCCATGTGACCTGGGAGCTGGACGGGGGGCGTCTCCCTGAGAGATACCGGCTGATAGATGACAACAGGACGCTGATTATCCCGAGTGTGCAGAGAGACGATGCCGAGAGGACATTCCGGGTCAGGGTCACCAACCCGGTCAGCGAGGAGGTCCAGGATTGCCGGCTGGAGATCTGGGACCACCGGCTGGAGATCAGAGGTAAGGGGGGCGGGTACTGGGGTGATCATGTGACCTGTATAGAGGGGGGGAAGGTGATATGTCATAGTGTGAGAGTGACAAAGAACTGACAATTCATAAAATTTACCTAGTGTTAATAAATAATGTGAGAACTTATAAAAAGGGTTAATCAATATTTTAAATGGTAATTCACTAAAGAACATATTTATTAGCATGCTGAGATAAGTTTTCACGGTGAATGTATTATCTTATAACTCAAGTCCTTATGTTTAGAGATGGCCCGAACCTCCGATTTTCGGTTCGCGAACCGGGTTCACGAAACCTACCGCGAAAGTTCAGTTCGCGTGAAATTTCGCTAACCGCAATAGACTTCAATGGGGAGGCGAACTTTGAAAACTAGAGAAATTTATGCTGGCTAGAAAAGTGATGGAAAAGATGTTTCAAGGGGTCTAACACCTGGAGGGGGGTATGGCGGAGTGGGATACATGCCCAAAGTCCCGGGGAAAAATCTGGATTGGATGCAAAGCAGCGTTTTAAGGGCAGAAATCACATTGAATGCTAAATTGCAGGCCTAACGTGCTTTCAAACATCTTGCATGGGTATACATCAATCAGGGAGTGTAATTAGAGTTCTGCTTCACACTGACACACCAAACTCACTGTGTAACGCAGCGCAAACAGCTGTTTGCGTAGTGACGGCCGTGCTGGACTGGTGCGCACCGTGGCCAGAGTGCAGGCCGTGGCGGTTTTCAAGCCCATATGGTCGCCGGGCTGTGGTAGCTCAATGATAGAACAACAGTGACTGTCCAGCTGATCAAATTTGGTCTGTCCACAATGAAGTAAGGACCTTATTATCTTTGGTGTGCCACCCCCACCCGAGACATTCAAATAGCCGGTGGTCATTGCTTCATTGTGATACGCAAGCCCCTTCACCGCGGCAAGGTAATGATCACGAAGGGGAATGGGCACATTTACATGCCTTTTGTTTTGTTGTTGCAGCCGCAGTGCAGCCAGAAATATTAGGCAGGCATGTACACGTACCAGAAAAATTATTCTAGCAGCGGCCTTAAAAATTCAGGAATCAGCCTGGAGTCCTGGACCCTGTTGGTGGTGGTGGAGAAGGCAGTCAAGCGGCCTGCGGGCAGATAAGCTGTGTGGGGAGCGACATAGTCTTGGAGCAGGAAGTCACACGGCGTGCAGGCAGAGATGCTGTGTGTGGGGACTGACTTAGTCTTCGGGCAGGCCTGAGCGTGCTTTGCAGACCAGGAATCCGTGGTCAGATGGACCCTTACCCAACGCTGTGTGCCAGAGATGTCACCACTTGCCTTTCAACATCACGGTACAGTTTAGGTATCGCCTTTTTAAAGAAATAATTGCCTGGTATCTTCCACTGCAGTGTGTGGCTTTACTTTTGTGTGCTGCTTTTCCTCAGGTGGTCATCCCATTGCAGTTTGTGCTTTGTAGTCATGTGCTTTCGTAAGGTAGTTGTCCCTACGCGGGTCTTGGTCTTTCCACGGCTCAATTTTCGGTGGCAGAGAGTACAGATGGCATTGCTCTCATCTGAGGCAGACGCACAAAAATTTGTCCACACCGCTGAGCCCTGGGATGATGGCACTTTGGTGGTGGTGGCCGACTGAGTGTTAAGTGGGGTGCCAGAATCCGAGCAGGAGGAGGAAGATATGTCACGCTTCCGTGCGTAAGGCCGGAAACTGAGAAAGATGAGGTGTTCTGTGTTAGTCAACTACGTCCTGACAATATTGGGGGTTGATGGCACGTGCCTTCTTCTGAACACTGTACTTTGGTCGAGGGCCGTACAAAATCATGACAGCGCGACCTTGAACAAACCTGCCAGGTGGCCTGCCTCTGCCTTTTGTATTGTCCATATTGGGGGGATGAAGTGAGAGGTATTCACTGACTTGACTAATACAATGTGCAGTCAGTCACACAGGTGCAGTTAAGGTATGCATGGAGTGGTATATCGCATTGCGTGCACTCACGTAAGTAGGTGGGTGCACTGAATACAACAGGTAGGTATATGCAGTGATGGGTATTACAATGTGCACCTGTCACACACAGACAGGTAGCGGACAGGCACAGAGACACTGCGTGCGCTCAGCTCACGTAGGTAGGTGGGTGCACTGTGAACAACAGGTAGGTAGTTATATGCAGTACTGGGTATTACAATATGCACCTGTCACACACACAGGTAGTCACTGAATGTGCTGGGCCTGGCAGTGGCACACACACAGTATGAATTATCAACGCTGTCTATGCAACACAAGTGTCAGTGGGACACGCAAGACAAAAAAAAATAGATCACAAGAACAAGATTGGCTCTCAAAAGAGCTGTTGTGGGGTGCTATTTTAGCAACAAGAATCAGCAAGGAGCAAGCTTACAAGAGCCGAACTAATCTTTCCCTTTGAGAGTCTGCAGCAGCAGCAGCTGTCCCTTCTCTATTTACTGCAGGCAATGCCTGCCTTTTATAAGGAGGGGGGAGTGGCTCCAGGAGGGAGTGTAGCCTGATTGGCTACAATGTGCCTGCTGACTGTGATGTAGAGGGTCAGAGTTGACCCTAATGGTGCATTATGGGGGCGAACCGAACTTCCGGAAAAGTTTGCGGTTCTCCGCGAACGTGAACCACGGAAGTTCGCCAGGAACCGTTCGACGGTGAACCGTTCGGGCCATCTCTACTTATGTTTTCGTTTTTGTTGTTATTTTAACCCCTTGAGGACTGGCGTATAAACCCCCCTTAAGGACCAAAGCAGTTTGGTGTTTTTAGGTGTTCAGTTTAGATAGCAAGGCAGAGGTATTCACAGTATAGATAGCCAGGCATGAGTGTCCCCAGTAAAGGTAGCAGGATTACTCACCTCAGCAGCTCCAGGGAAGAGCAGCTCTCCCCGCCTCCTCTCTCCCCTGCCTCTTCTCTCCCCAACATCCAGCATCGCACTGCTGCTAAGTTCTAGACCCAGGCTTGATTACGTTGGTTGGACTTCAAGGACGTTACACTTACATCCTGTCACCAGCAGGCAGCCACACAGAGGATGTAACTGTAACATTCTTAGTCCCAAAGTGTTCTAAAATACGCATGTTGCCAACACTAGGTGGGTAGGAACACTCCCATAGGCAGCTGGTGTGATAATTTGCCTGTAAAGTAAGGAACAGCTAGAAGAATCACTATTCCAGAAACTGCTTTGCCGTGTAAAGTAACAGATTCCAGAAGAGGTTGAATCCCTTCATACGCGTGCATGAAATAGAGGCGCAAGGAAAAATGAGCGCTGGGTGAAGCCAAAATCTTAATAAACAAACATCGTGTTCAAATACAGAAACAAGACTGCAGCGCTAGATGACACAATACTCTGTACAAAATAGGCTGCAAAGAGAAATGGGATAGTGCTTCTTAGCCCATCAGTAATAAAACCTGGTGTTCAACTGGGCATGGAGTCGAGCTGAAAACGTGAACAATAAGTACCGTTTTAAAACAGATGGCAAAAGAAAACAAAAATATAACAATATTACTGAATTAATATTTTAATAACGATAATAAAACAGTAGAAAATCTTACCAATATTTCACTAAAGCTTAACCCAACCCTACTCTCACACAGAACCCTCCACTACTGATGCCTAACAATCCCCTAAAACCTTCCCTGGTGGTGTCTAACCCTAACCCCCCCCCCCATGGTGCCTAACCCTAAGACCCCCCCTAGTGGTGCCTAACCCTAAGACCCCCCCCCCTAGTGGTGCCTAACCCTAACCCTGGATGTGCATAAACCTAAGACCCCCCCCCCCCGGGTGGTGCCTAACACTAAGACCCCCTCCAATGGTGCCTAACCCTAAACCCCCCTGTGGTTCCTAACCCTAAGACCCCCCCCCCCCACCTCCTGGTGGTGTCAAGGTGTCAAACACTAACTGTTCCCACCTGAACAAGCATTCTTACAAATGTAAAATTTGTACATGCAAACAAAATAATATTACAAAGAGTACAACGTTACAAGTTTTAAAATAACATTTTTCAAAAATTTCAATGTTCTGATATTCAAAAAACTATATTTATCGGGCACCCACATTTCTGCTTTGGGCATCGTATTAACAATATTTGCATTATCCCCTATGGGTGTCCAAATCACCATTAGCCACTAGCGCCCACATTTTCTACTTCCCTTCATACAAGGTTAAAGCCGTTGCTTTGGAAATCAATTTACACTTCACAGTGTGAATGTTCATCGGAAACTTTTTTAACTGTAAGTACATGCTTGTTAATCAGGGAATCTTGCCTCCTTCTTCCCGCTACAGACATTCTAGCAGGGTGGACTAAAGAGGATGTCACATGACCGCCAACATCACACACTGATGCATAAAGAGGACGTCACATGACCACCCACATCACACACTGATGCACTGTACATTCACATACCTCCCAACTTTTTGAGATGAGTAAGAGGGACACTTAAGCCACACCCCTGATTACGCCCCTGTCACACCCTAGTCACGTGTACCATAAAGATTTCATAAGAAAAATGTTGTTTTATAATTCAAACCACACTGGTCCTTTCTATCCTGGTTCATTTTCCTTCATAGTAACATTTTAAAATGAGTAATATATCAATTTAAAGGATGGGAATAAAGTTTAGAGTCAATCAAACACACTTTTTAGTAGAGAAATATACTGTATATATTTATATAGACAAAGGGACAAAGTCCTGAAAGAGGGACAAATGAGGAGGACAGAGGGACAGGGCTCCCAAAGAGGGACTGTTGAGAGCTATGCATTCATCTCATATGGAATATCTGAGATGTTTTACTTATGTTTTATTAACTTTCGCAGGTTCTGCAGGAGGGATCAGAGGGGGCATCATTGCTGCCGCTGTTGTTATAGTAATGATGGCAGCGCTGATCTACGTCAAATATCAGGTGAGCGATGTCAGTCACATATTTGGTGCTGATTTATTTAAAGAAAGTCTGAATGGATATTAAAAACACAAAGAAAAGATACTTACCTAAAGAGCAGGGGCGTACCTAGAAATCCCCGGGCCCCCCTGCAAAAAAAAAAAAAATCCAGGCATCCCCCAGGGACCGCTCAGGGACTTTTGGGGGCAGGAGTGGTCGCAGCATAAGAGGAGAGTGTGGCAGATCGGTGGAGAGGTGGGACATCCCCCCCCCCCCCCTCCCTCACCTCAGGCTCTCCTCTCAGCGCCCCCCCCTCCTGCAATCATTGGTGGCAGCGGTGGTGGTGGCAGGATAACACATTACCTCCTTCTCGCTGGAATAGAGATGTCGCGAACGGTTCGCCTGCGAACGGTTCCATGCGAACTTTGGTGGTTCGCGTTCGCCTGCACCAGGCGAACTTTTGCGGAAGTTCGATTCGCCCCATAATGCACTATGAGGGTCAACTTTGACCCTCTGCATCACAGTCAGCAGGCACATTGTAGCCATTCAGGCTACACTAAGACCTGGAGCCCCACCCCCCCTTATATAAGGCAGGCTCCGGCGGCCATTAGCCTCACTCGTGTGCCTGCTAGAGACAGACTAGGGACAGCTGTTGCAGACTTGTTCTTCTAGGGACAGATTAGTTAGGTTCTTGGCTGCTTAGCTTGCTCCTGGCTGATTATTATTGCTTTTATAGCACCCCTCAACAGCTCTTTTCAGAGCTCATCCTGTACTTTTTTTTTTCTTCTGTGTGTCAAACTGACACTTTTGTTGCATGCACAGCCTTGCTAATTCATAGTGTGTGTGCCACTGCCAGCAGCCCAGCACATTCAGTGACTACCTGTGTGTGTGGCAGGGAGCTGCACATTGTACTACCCAGTACTGCATATACCCAGTACCTGTTGTGTTTACTTAACCCACCTCATCACTGAATATACCTAGCTTTGTGTTGAGTGAACCCAGCTCACTGCATCTAACTACCTGTTGTGTTGAGTGAAACCACCTCAGTGCATCTAAGTACCTTTACTGTTCAGTGAACTCACCTCACTGCATCTAACTACCTTTACTGTTCAGTGAACCCAGCTCACTGCATCTAACTACCTGTTGTGTTGAGTGAAACCACCTCACTGCATCTAACTACCTGTTGTGTTGAGTGAAACCACCTCACTGCATCTAAGTACCTTTACTGTTCAGTGAACTCACCTCACTGCATCTAACTACCTTTACTGTTCAGTGAACCCACCTCACTGCATATAACTACCTGCTGTGTTGAGTGAACCCAGCTCACTGCATCTAACTACCTGTTGTGTTGAGTGAAACCACCTCACTGCATCTAACTACCTGTTGTGTTGAGTGAAACCACCTCACTGCATCTAAGTACCTTTAAGCTGGCCATACACTGGGATCGAATCTGCTGCCAATCGTTCGCGCTAAAAGCACCCGCCGATCTGATTTCCTCCCGAAATCGGATCGGTCCGTCGATCGCGCCGTGTGGGAAATTACCCTTGATCGCCCGCGGGTAGGGAGCGCGTCGTTAGCGGCGGCCGATCCGATCAAGTATACATTACCGGACGCTGGCTCCCGGGCATCTTCTCTGCGCTGCACCGCTCTGTTCCTGCTTCCATCCCAGCGTACATGAACTTCCTGTGTCACTCCAGTGACCAGGAAGTTCATATAAAGGGCGCTCTATTTGAACTTCCTGGTCACGGAGTGACACAGTGTACGCTGGGATGCGGTGCAGGATGCTGGGATGCGGTGCGGAGTGCAGCGCGGAGAAGAGGACCCGGAGCCAGCTTCAGGTAATGAAGACGGGGGGGGGGGGGGGGGGGACAGGCAGCAGGAGCAGCTCAACAGATTGTGATCGGTAATCCTGAAACCGATTCACAATCTGTTTGCAGTAAAAACAGCCATACGATCCCTCTCTGATCAGATTCGATCAGATAATGATCTGTCAGTTGGTCGATCTAATGGCAAATCGACCAGTGTATGGCTACCTTTACTGTTCAGTGAACTCAGCTCACTGCATCTAACTACCTGTTGCGTTGAGTGAAACCACCTCACTGCATCTAACTACCTGTTGTGTTGAGTGAAACCACCTCACTGCATCTAAGTACCTTTACTGTTCAGTGAACTCACCTCACTGCATCTAACTACCTTTACTGTTCAGTGAACCCACCTCACTGCATATAACTACCTGCTGTGTTGAGTGAACCCAGCTCACTGCATCTAACTACCTATTGTGTTGAGTGAAACCACCTCACTGCATCTAACTACCTGTTGTGTTGAGTGAAACCACCTCACTGCATCTGAGTGAAACCACCTCACTGCATCTAACTACCTTTACTGTTCAGTGAACCCACCTCACTGCATATAACTACTTGCTGTGTTGAGTGAACCCAGCTCACTGCCTCTAACTACCTGTTGTGTTGAGTGAAACCACCTCACTGCATCTAAGTACCTTTACTGTTCAGTGAAGTCACCTCACTGCATCTAACTACCTATTGTGTTGAGTGAAACCACCTCACTGTATCTAACTACCTGTTGTGTTGAGTGAAACCACCTCACTGCATCTAACTACCTTTACTGTTCAGTGAACCCACCTCACTGTATATAACTACCTGCTGTGTTGAGTGAACCCAGCTCACTGCATCTAACTAACTGTTGTGTTGAGTGAAACCACCTCACTGCATCTAAGTACCTTTACTGTTCAGTGAACTCACCTCACTGCATCTAACTACCTTTACTGTTCAGTGAACCCACCTCACTGCATATAACTACCTGTTGTGTTGAGTGTACCCAGCTCACTGCATCTACCTAGCATCCCCCCCGAGATGGACAAAATGGACAAACCAGGTAGAGGTAGAGGCAGACCCAGAGGAAGGCCACCAGGCACCGGCAGGTCTGTGCGAGGTGGTGTTGCTGTGATTTCGTGCGGACCTGGCCCAAAATACAGTGCTCAGAAGAAGGCACGTGCCATCACTTCCCAAAATTGTGAGGACGTGGTTGAGTATTTAACACAGAAAACCTCATGTCCCGCAGCCAGTGCCACCAGCGCTAGTACAAGCACCACATCCGCTGCATTTGACACTTCGCAGGAGTTATTTGGTGGTGGTGACATCACTGATTCACAGCCACTACTGCAAAAACAAGAAGAAGGCGCAGGTACACCACCTCATACGTCTGAGTTAGGTGGCGATAGTATGGACGTAACGTGTGAGGAGGGGGATGATGAACCACCTGAAGTTGGTGCAGTTGAGGAGGTGTCTGAGGAAAGCGAAGCTGGCCAGGAGGATTATGATGACGATTATACGGATGCCACGTATGTTCCCAGTAGAGGAGATGACCAGGGGGACAGTTCAGAGGGGGAGTCGGAGAGGAGTAGGAGGAGACAACTCAATGATAGAAGCAGAGGGAGCTCGTCCTCAGAAACAGCTGGGGGCAGTGTCCGGCGCCATGTATCGCCAGCTATGGACAGCCAGCCAACATGCCCTTCAACGTCAGCTGCTGATGCCACCGTAGCGCCATCACCCCAGGGGGGCTCAGCGGTTTGGAAATTTTTTAAAGTGTGTCTCAGATCGGAGCAAAGCCATCTGTTCTCTCTGTCAGCAAAAATTGAGCCGTGGAAAGGCCAACTCTCACGTAGGGACAAGTGCCTTACGAAGGCACCTGGAGAAAAGGCACAAACAGCTATGGCAAGAACATCTGAGGAAAAGCAGCACCCAAAAGACAAGCCACCCTCCTTCTCCTCTTCCTCCTTCAGGTGCATAGTCTTCCTCCGCTTTCTCCCTTGCACCATCACAGCCACCCTCCTCCACACCGCCTCTTCTCTTGAGCGGTTCCTTCTCCTCTGCCCACAGCAGTACCCAGCTGTCCGTGAAGGAAGTATTTGAGCGTAAGAAGCAAATGTCTGCCAGTCACCCTCTTGCCCGGCGTCTGACAGCTGGCGTGGCGGAACTATTAGCTCGCCAGCTATTACCATACAAGCTGGTGGAGTCGGAGGCTTTCCGTAAGTTTGTGGCCATTGGTATACCGCAGTGGAAGATACCAGGCCGCAATTATTTCTCACAAAAGGCCATACCCAAACTGTACCGTGCAGTTGAGAGGCAAGTGGTGTCATCTATTGCGAAGAGCGTTGGGTCAAGGGTCTACCTGACCACGGATGCCTGGTCTGCCAAGCACGGGCAGGGCCGCTACATTAAGTACACAGCCCATTGGGTCAACCTGGTGACCGATGGCAGCAAGCAGGGAGTACGTGGCTGAGCAGCGGACCGACTTGTCACACCTCCACGGCTTGCAGGCAGGCCTCCAGCCACCTCCTCTCCGCCTGCTACCACCTCTTCGCTGTCGTCATCCTCCTCCTCCTCCTTGGCTGGTGCCGCGATCTCCTCTCCAGCTACACAGCCCCCGCACCCCAGGACCTATGCTGCATGCCAGGTACGACGGTGTCACGCAGTGTTAGACATGTCTTGCCTCAAAGCGGAGAGTCACACTGGAGCAGCTCTCCTGGCTGCTCTTAACAAACAGGTGGAGCAATGGCTGACCCCGCACAAGCTTGAGATCGGCAACGTGGTGTGTGACAATGGCAGCAATCTCATTTCCGCGTTGAATTTGGGAAAGCTGACACATGTCCCCTGCATGGCACATGTGCTGAATCTGGTCGTGCAAAGATTTGTGTCCAAGTACCCAGGCTTAGAGGACGTCCTGAAGCAGGCCAGGAAGTTGTGTGGGCATTTCAGGTGCTCTTACACGGCCATGGCACGCTTTGCGGACATTCAGCGTAGAAACAACTTGCCGGGGAGACGCCTGATTTGCGATAGCCCAACTCGCTGGAATTCCACCCTGCTGATGTTCTCTCGCCTGCTAGACCAGGAGAAAGCCGTCACCCAGTACCTGTATCATTACAGTACAAGGACACAATCTGGGAGGATGGGGATGTTGTGGCCCAACAACTGGACACTGATGCGAAATGCATGCAGGGTCATGGAGCCCTTTGAGGAGGTGACCAAACTGGTGAGTCGCGCTGAGGGCACCATCAGCGACTTGATCCCCTACGCCTACTTCCTGGAGTGTGCCGTGCGTAGAGTGGTGGATACAGCTGTGGAGGAGCGTGAACAAGAAGAGTTACGGCAGCAGGAGTCGTGGGATCCATTTACACCCGAACCCGATGTTTCCACCACACCAGCGGCAGCACAGAGGGGGGAGGAGGAGGAGGAAGAAGAGGAGTCGTGTGGAGAAGGAGAGGAGTCAGACTCTGATGATGATGATGAGGAAGGTGTTTCTGTGGAGGAAGAACAACCGCGGCAGCCGTCACAGGGGGCTTCTGCTGCTCCACGTTCCCGTGGTATTGTTCGTGACTGGGGGAAGGAAGAGGAGTTGCGTCCCATCACTGAGGAAGAGCAAGAGGAGATGGAGAGTACGTCTGCATCCAGCTTTGTGCAGATGGCCTCTTTCATGTTGTCCAGCCTGTTGAGGGACCCCCGTATCAAAAAACTCAAGGCGAATGACCTGTACTGGGTGGCCACGCTACTAGACCCTCGGTACAGGCACAAAGTGGCGGACCTGTTACCAACTCAACAGAAGGTGGAAAGGATGCAGCACTTGCAGAACAAGCTGTCGATGATGCTTTACAATGCATTTAAGGGTGATGTGGCTGCACAACGCAATCAAGGTACCACTGGCAGTAACCCTCCTCCTCCCAAGTCCACGCAGGCAAGAACAGGACGCTCCAGCGATCTCAGGGTGATGTCGGACATGCGGACATTCTTTAGTCCAACTCCTCGCCATAATCCTTCCGGATCCACCCTCCACCAACGCCTGGACCGGCAGGTAGCCGACTACCTGGCCTTGAGTGTGGATGTAGACACTGCGCGCAGCGACGATGAACCCTTGGACTACTGGTTGCGCAGGCTTGACCTGTGGCCAGAGCTGTCCCAATTTGCCATACAACTTCTCTCTTGCCCTGCTGCAAGCGTCCTGTCCGAAAGGACCTTCAGTGCAGCTGGAGGCATTGTCACTGAGAAGAGAAGTTGCCTAAGTCACGACAGTGTTCAGTACCTGACCTTCATCAAAATGAATGAGGAATGGATCACAGAGGGCTACTGCACGACCGAAGACTAAGTCAGTCCCCACACACAGCATCTCTGCCTGCCGGCCGCTTGACTGCCTTCTCCGCCACCACCAACAGGGTCCAGGACTGTAGGCGGGTTCCTGAATTTTTAAGGCCGCTGCTAGCAGCGGCCGCTACACTAATTTTTCTGGTGCGTGTACATGCCTGCCTAATTTTTCTGGCTGCACTGCGGGCGGCTGCAACAAAAAAACAAAAGGCATGTACACGTGCCCATCCCCCTTCGTGATCATTACCTTGCCACGGTGAAGGGACTTGCGTATCACAATGAAGCAATGACCGTTGGCTATTTGAGTGTCTCGGGTGGGGGTGGGACACAAAAGATAATAAGGTCGTTGCTTCATTGTGGTCAGACCAAATTTGATCAGCTGGACAGTCACTGTTGTTCTATCATTGAGCTACCACAGCCCGGCGACCATATGGGCTTGAAAACCGCCACGGCCTACACTCTCGCCACGGTGAGCACCAGTCCAGCACGGCCGTCACTACGCAAACAGCTGTTTGCGGTGCGTTACACAGTGAGTTTGGTGTGTCAGTGTGAAGCAGAACTCTAATTACACTCCCTAATTGATGTATACACATGTAAGATGTTTGAAAGCACTTTAGGCCTGCAATTTAGCATTCAATGTGATTTCTGCCCTTAAAACGCTGCTTTGTGTCACATCCAGATTTTTCCCCGGGACTTTGGGCATGTATCCCACTCCGCCATGCGCCCCTTCAGGTGTTAGACCCCTTGAAACATCTTTTCCATCACTTTTGTGGCCAGCATAATTTTTTCTATTTTTCAAAGTTCGCATCCCCATTGAAGTCTATTGCGGTTCGCGAACTTTTACGCAAACCGAACCTTCCGCGAAATTCGGAGGTTCGTGACATCTCTACGCTGGAGGTCTACCGTTCTCTAAGAGCAACTTCCTGTTTACAGAAGTTGCTCTGAGAGGACAGAAGACCTCCAGCAAGAAGGAGGTAATGTGTTGTCCTGCCGCCACCGCCGCTGCCCGCTGCCACCAATGATTGCAGGAGGGGGAGCGCTGAGAGGAGAGCCCGGGGGGGGGGGCGGAATGTCCCCCCTCTCCACCGATCTGCCACACTCTCCTCTTATGCTGCGACCCCTTCTGCCCCCCAAAAGTCCCTGAGCAGGCCCTAGGGGGGCCCTGGGCCCCCCCCCCCCCGCGGCGGCAGGGGTCGCGTCTCCTATTGTTACGCCAGTGCTAAGGAGAGGGAACGCTCTGGGTCCTATAGAGACTTCCCAGTTCTCCTCGTTCCCCCACAGACTCCCCCATTGGTCGTGGACTGCTCTCTTCCGGATTCTGCTAGCTTTGGCAGTCTTTTGGAAGCACTCAGGAAGAGAAGCCTGCGGGGAACAAGGAGACCGGCAAGGCTTTATAGGACCCAAAGTCTTCCCTCTCCTTAGGTAAGTATTGTTTTTTTGTTTTAAATTTTCTTTCAGTTTCACATTAAATATATCCTGAGTTTTCTTCCAAGAGATGCTTTTCAGCTTATTTGTTTTAGGTCTCCGGTGATATAAGTAAACTTGAAGATGATATATTCTAGAAGCACACATATTATTTAAAGAGAACCTGTAACAAAAAAAGTTCCCCTGGGGGGTACTCACCTCTGGAGGGGGAAGCATCAGGGTCCCAATGAGGCTTCCCCCTCCCCTGTAGCTGCAGGCAGTCCAGCGCTGGCTCCCCCGAAGTGTCCAGCAATCCTCCCTCGACAAGCCTGACAAGCGCTGATTTATTTACCTTCCCTAGGTTCCAGCGGGGGCGCAGTATAGGCTCTCAGCACGGAGATAGGCGAAAATAGCCAATCTCTGTCGGGTCCGCTGTACTACGCAGGAGCAGGAGACTTGCGCCTGTGCAGTAGAGTGGCCTGACAGCGATCGGTTATTTCCTCCTATCTCCGAGGCGGAGAGCCGATACTGCGCCTGCACTGGAGCCGGGAAGGTAAATATTTACATCCCTGCTGTTCTGGGAGGATTTTCACCGCTGCCGTGGGACTGAGGCGGACGGAGGAAGCCTCAATAGGATCCGGAGGCTTCCCCCACCCCAGGTGAGTACCCCCCAGGTTTTGTTTAATGTCATTTGTAAGTAATTTAACAAACAACATTTGTAAATCCCTTTTCTCCTGTAGGACAGCGCAGAAGCATGGCTCAGACCAGTCATTTGTTGAATGCGATACAGAGGAAAAATTCTATAAGTCTGCAAATGCCAGGCTAAACAGGTGGATTTTCAGTCTGGATATAAATATGTCCAGGGGTGGGGCTGTCTTTACTGGGCGTGGTAGGGAGTTCCAAAGCGTAGGGACAGCATGACAGAAAGCTCTGTCTGGCCTAGTGCACACCAGAGCGGTTCGGCAGCGGTTTTCGATCCGCTTGCGGCTGCGGAAACACTTGGGTAATGTATTTCAATGGGCTGGTGCACACCAGAGCGGGAGGCGTTTTGCAGAAACGCATACTCCCGGGGTGAGGCATTTTTTGGATTGCGGAGGCGTTTCTGCCTCAATGTTAAGTCTAGGAAAAACGCAAACCGCTCTGAAAAACGGCAGTTCAGAGCGGTTCTGCAGGCGTTTTTGTTACAGAAGCTGTTCAGTAACAGCTTTACTGTAACAATATATGAAATGTACTACACCAAAAACGCTACACAAAACCGCAAAATGCTAGCTGAAACGCTGCAGAAAAAGAAGAAAAAGCGTTTCAAAATCTGCTAGCATTTTGCGGATCTGCTAGCGGGTTTTGGTGTGCACCAGGCCTTTCTAAAGGTTTTGAGGTGCACTCTGGAGGTGACCAGGTTTATGGAACCTGCTGATCTGAGGTTGTGAGATGTGTGGTGCAGCTTCAGCAAGTCCTTCATGTATCCGGGGGCCGGGGCTCAAACTGTGCAGGGATTTGAATGTCATCCATCCTCCACCCCCTTACCTAATGTGTCCCCCACTACCCACTAGATTGTAAGCTCGCAAGGGCAGGGTCCTCCTCCTAATGTTTACTGTTTTTGTCACAATATTTGTGCTGCTTGGAACTCTGTTTTACAATTTGTTAGTATATCTATGTTCCCTTTGTCGTCTTATTGTGCTTTGCACTGCGGAATATGTTGGCGCTATATAAATAAAAAATAATAATAATAATAATAATAATGTCAACAGTCCAATCTTGAAGAGTATTCTCCATTTTACAGGTAGCCAGTGCAGTGAGCGAAGGATCGGTGTAATGTGTCAGTGGCGAGGCTGGTTTGTTAGCAATCTGGCAGTGGAGTTCTGTACTAGCTGCAGGCGGTACAGGTCCTTGTTTGGGAGGCCAGCATAGAGGGCATTGCAGTAGTCTAGCTGTGATGTGATAAAGGCATGAACTAGGGTTGGAAGATCCTCTGGGGGAATCAGACGTTACATTTTTGCAATGTTCTTCAGATGAAAGCAGGAAGATTTGACTACAGCTGAGATTTGGTTTCTGAAGCTCAATTTCCCTTCGATTAGCACACTGAAGCTGCGCACAATGTCAGACCTATTCATGTGTGAATTCTCTAATCTCATTGGTGTTGATTTAGAATAGAGCTGTTTTGATGCCATGCACTGGCCTCTGAATGCTGACAAAGTTAAGTCCCTTGTTGTCAGTTTCAACCAGTTGTCATTCATCCACTTCTGTGACTCTGCGTTTTTAAATGTAGAAATCCGTTGCAAAGTTATACTTGCCTGCACCTGTTCATACAGATGTGAGACTCCTGCAGCAGCTGGCTTCCTGTTCAGAAGGCAGGGTCTGAAATTCCACTTCCTGTGAGATACAATTCAACTGCAGGCTAAGCTAGCATAGCGAGAAGATGTACAACTTTCACGCAAACTTATAGTACCCCTGAGGCTGGTACTTTAGAAATTGAATGAAGCCCATGGAGGGCTAGATCACCCTTTCCAGAGAAGCCTGGTGCCACACATTGTTTTGGGGGTCCCTCCTGTCCCGTTATTTGTCCTCTTGAGTATTCGACTGGATACCTACGTCATACTTTCCAGGAGTTCCTCCCAGCAGTGAGAAGCAATTCAGAACTGCGTATACATGAGTTCCACATCACATGTTCTCAGCTAGAGAAAGCATTCATACACAAGGAGGCTAGGGAGTAAAAAAAGGAACGACCTCCAAAGACAAAGAGCAGCATCAGTCTTCTCTGAAAAAGGTCATCTAGCCCTCCATGAGTTTTATTCAATAGTATTTTCCCTGATTCAGGGGTATTTTAATGCAAAGTGTAGTCATCTTGGAATTGGGAGACAGTCAAAATCAACAAGTCCTATAAGTGTGTGTGTGTGTGTGTGTGTGTGTGTGTGTGTGTGTGTGTGTGTACAGTGTGTGTGTGTGTGTGTGTGTGTGTGTGTGTGTGTGTGTGTGTGTGTGTGTGTGTGTGTGTGTGTGTGTGTGTGTGTGTGTGTACAGTGTGTGTGTGTGTACAGTGTGTGTGTGTGTGTGTGTGTGTGTGTGTGTGTGTGTGTGTGTGTGTGTGTGTGTGTGTGTGTGTGTGTGTGTGTGTGTGTGTGTGTGTGTGTGTGTGTGTGTGTGTGTGTGTGTGTGTGTGTGTGTGTGTGTGTGTGTGTGTGTGTGTGTGTGTGTGTGTGTTGTGCTGCCAACTAGTTAGATGCAGTTTAGGCACTGTTTATGTGTAAGTTGCCTCAAAACCTGGCAATGTGTGTGTGTCATACACACACAATGGCATCGATGGTCAATAAGATATTAATCGTTATGTGTTTTTTCAAATTTTAGGTCACCTATCACCTACAATGTCCATTGGTCAGGAAGACTAAATCTGACTGCCTAGCGCAGAATGACTCCAGATCTGGCAGCCAAGGCCCAGGAGGACTCTGGATCTGGCAGCCAAGGCCCAGGAGGACTCTGGATCTGACAGCCAAGGCCCAAGAGGACTCTGGATCTGACAGCCAAGGCCCAAGAGGACTCCGGATCTGGCAGCCAGGCCCAGGAGGACTCCGGATCTGGCAGTCAGGCCCAGGAGGACTCCGGATCTGGCAGCCAGGCCCAGGAGGACTCCGGATCTGGCAGCCAGGCCCAGGAGGACTCCGGATCTGGCAGCCAGGCCCAGGAGGACTCCGGATCTGGCAGCCAGGCCCAGGAGGACTCCGGATCTGGCAGCCAGGCCCAGGAGGACTCCGGATCTGGCAGCCAGGCCCAGGAAGACTCCGGATCTGGCAGCCAGGCCCAGGAAGACTCCGGATCTGGCAGCCAGGCCCAGGAGGACTCCGGATCTGGCAGCCAGGCCCAGGATCACTTGTTGTCTGATGACAGAAAATGCCCAATTCTGTTTGGAAATCATGAATGGCACATCTTCTGGCTAAATAGTAGAAGGAAGGACTAGCTCACTTTTATTGGGTCACAGTGCAAAGGAGACTCTGAACTGCTGAACAGCTGCAATCCTACATCAGGTAGCAATAGAACAAGTGGGTGGAGCATTCATGGCACATGTCCTGGCGTCAGAAAATCTCATATTAATGCAGATAAATGATGATCTCCATCTTGCTTTAATTTGATGATGTTTAAAATGTTCTGCCATTTTAATTGAGTAAATTTCAAAATTTCATGTTGTGAAATTAAGCAGTTATTCTTTAAAGGGGTTCTGTGGGGGTTTCTGAGGATAAAAACAGACACTTATCTGGGGCTTCTATCAGCCCCCTGTAGCAGTAATGTCCCACGCCGTCCTCCTTTGATCTGCCGTTTCCCGCCACCAGCACTGTGCAATTATTCGCCTGACACAGACGAATAGTGCGTGCTCCCGTCTGCGTCATCAGAAGCTTACTGCGCAGGCGCAGTCCGAAGTTTTCTTGTACTGCGCAGGCGCAGTACGCTGACGCAACCAGGCGCTAGGGTTGGTCGCTGGATTCTGCGGAATTAAGAATTCTGTGATTCCGGCTGGAATTTGGCGATTCCGTTCCGTTGTAACGGAACGGAATTTCTATATCACTAAGGTGGAATTTCCGCAGAAAAATATGAAATTCCGCAGAATTTTACAGAATGCAAATTTTTTTTTCCCACCGAACTGATTTCTGCCTAATAAGCAGAATTTCTGCTCGACAGACTTCCTCCGGGAGGGAGGAGGAGGGTCTTGTCTTCCAGGGAATTGTAGGATTTCAAAAGCCAGCTTACATACATTGGCCGGGAATAAAACCCAGGTCTAGTGCTTGGTAGGCAGCTCTCCTCACCACTATACCACCACCAACACTACATGCTGAAGCCAGCCTAGCATGTACCATTATGATCTATCCAAGAGAAAAATGAGCTTGCTTAGGGATTTGTAGGATGTCAAAAGCCAACTCGCATACATTGGCCAGGAATCGAACCCTGGCCTACCGGCGTGGTAGGCTGCTATCCTAACCATTATACCACCAACACTACATGCTGAAACTTCTTGGAGCAGACTTACTTCCTCCCTCCAAAAGACACACATACATCTCCATAAAATCATTCAACAGCAACTGCGTGCACAGTCTTTGTGGTACACAGTCACTGTGGCACAATTGGTTAGCGTGTTTGGCTGTTAACTGAAAGGTTGGTGGCTCAAGCCCACCCAGGCATGGCCTTGCCTTTTGTGTTCAACAGTTGTCCGAAGAGAACCCCAGATAGCCAGGTAGATTCATCTCTCTCTCTCTCTCTAGTAGGGATGGTCACCGCTTTCCGCGGAATTGTATTTTCCACAATTTTGGGCGGAAATGGGTCATTCCCTTCCGTTTGGTCGGAACGGAATTGCTTTTTCAATCCGGCGGAATTCCGAAATTGCCTGTGAAATTCTGCCGGTATCCGTTGATGGTTTTAAGCTGAAAATTCAGTTCAATGGCATCAAGTCCTAGAGAGAGAGAGAGAGAGAGAGAGAGAGAGAGAGAGAGAGAGCTCATTTTTCTCTTGGGTATATCACAATGGTACATGCTAGGCTGGCTTCAGCATGTAGCATTGTAGTGTGCTGTGTTAGTGGTATAATGGTTAGGATAGCAGCCTACAGAGTGGTAGGCCTGGGTTTGATTCCTGGCCAATGTATGCGAGTTGGCTTTTGACATCCTACAAATCCCTAAGCAAGCTCATTTTTCTCTTGGATATATCATAATGGTACATGCTAGGCTGGCTTCAGCATGTAGTGTTGGTGGTGGTATAGTGGTGAGGAGAGCTGCCTACCAAGCACTAGACCTGGGTTCGATTCCCGGCCAATGTATGTAAGCTGGCTTTTGAAAACCTACAATTCCCTGGAAGACGAGACCCTCCTCCTCCTTTCTCAGGGAGGAAGGAGAAAAAGGACTAGGGGAACAGTCAATGGGTTCTATGGGCTACCATATAGCATAAAGAAGGTTCCATTTGTGATTATTTTAATTTTTCCACCGGAATCCAGAATTCCACGGAATTTCGTAAAAATCCGGCAGAATTTTCATAGCGACGAAATTGAGCGCTGTCAGAATCCGCAAATTCCGGCGGAACGGGATTTGCTCTTTCCGATCATCCCTAGCAGGCGCACGGCCGCGCAGCCGCAGTTGAAAGCAAGCCGCGCTAGACCGGAGCCGGCGGCGGAGAATGGCAGATCGGAGGAGGACGGGACATTACTGCTACCGGGGCTGATAGAAGCCCCAGGTAAGTGTCTGTTTTTATCCTCAGGAAACCCCCACAGAAGTCCTAGTTAGATTGCTGGTTAGAGTGACCCTTTATGTTTTTCTCGCCAGTAGCCTGTGTGTTCCTTGTACAATAAAGGCTATGTTTATATTAATATAGCGCTGGAGAGATGTCTCAATTTGACTCGCACAGAAGCCATACAGAAAATCCATTATTAATAATTAATTATTATACTTAAAGAGAATCTGTACTCTAATATTCTTACACTAAAAAGCATACCATTCTATTCCTTATTTTCTCCTGTGCCCCTCTGTGCTGTTTCTGCCACTCCCTGCTGCAATCCTGGCTTGTAATTAACAGTTTTAGGCAGTGTTTACAAACAAACTAACCAGCTTGTAATAGGATCACATATACAGAGTGTGTGAGTCATTCAGAGCCTGCAGGGGGCCTGCAGAGGGTGTGTATCGCTTCTATCCAATGACAAGCAGCCCTGCACATTCCACACATTCAAAGCCTTAGCCCGGCAGACACGACAGAGGAAAGATACATTGATTTATTACAGAGACAGTGCAGTTAGGAAAGACTGCAGTAAGCCAGAGCAGATTAGAACAGGCATAGGAACTTATAGGATAGAAGAACTAAGGCTGAAAAATTTGTTACAGAGTCTCTTTAAGACTTGATGTCTTGGCTTACCTCACACCAGTTAAGAGTATGAGATCTAGATAAATGCCATAAGAAAACCAATTGTGTCATAAGATCTAATTAAAATGTTTATTGCTGTCATTATGATTAGAAAAGATGGAGGTTGTTTATGCTAAATAAGCTAAGTGGCGTCAGATATATACGCACCAGGGCCCATATGCAATTAACTTTTTCTCCTGCGTTTTCTACTAGGAGATAATTTTTCAACTTCTATTGAACATAGCTTTTCAACATTTTTGCAACTGAAAAGGTACCAAAAGTACTATCGAAATTATTCTGAGTATTTCCTTTCTTGCTGGTGTTTTAAAAGGCAATTTACTGACAATTTTGACCAATGATCACCTAGAAGAGAGAAAAAGTGAATTCCATATGGGACCTAGTCTGATAACCTGCAAGTTAAAAAGGCCACAATTTAGAAAATGTACAAACTAAAAATAAGTAATAATTATTGTACATCACTAAAAAAAAAAAAAGGCATAGCAGGCTGCATATTTTTATCACTAGGCCTGGAAACTCGATGGAGATTGACTGAGGCCTAGCTGAGAGAAAGACTACCTTCTCCAGTGATTCTAGAATCCGAGAGGTAATATGTATTATTCTTGGTGATTTAGCTAAAGTCATTTTCAAGTTTCAGAATTTTAAGTTTTTTAGATAACATTTTTATGTCTTTTTTGCCATATACCAATCAGTAAGCATTACTATATAAGTGCAATTGAAAGTTTTGGGACAATTACCCAGCTTTGTCTGATTAAGATATATGTACTTTTTTTTATACAAGAATAGAACTCTATAGACTACTAATAAGGATAAAGCTATAGTTGTGTACATCATAAATTGTACAATCTCAAGACAACAATTATCGACGGAGGATAAAATCTACAGAAGAGTTTCTATGTTGATATGGATTTGTTTTGCAAAAGGAACTTTGACAATGTATATGAGATGATGTATATTTCTAAACACAATGCTTTATTTCTTTATATTAATAGAATGCTATAAAATTTCACTGAGTGTTGCGTATTTATTCCAGAGGTAAACCTGTTAACCTATAAATATTCTGTTTATAGTGAGATATGAATCTATTACTGCCTTGATTTATGACGACCTTTAGGCCGGCTCCTTTAAGTAGTCAATAATCATTCAAGGCAGATATCGATAAGATTTGACACTGGCATCAAATTCAAAATAAGGACAGATTTTGCACCAAATCATAACATTTCTCAATTTCATTAGTTGTCTTTATACCATCTTCAGTAACATACTGTACAGACAGACCCCCTACTAACAAATGACTCAAGCTACAAACATCTCTTACATATAAGCTACAGGACTGTTATGGCATTTTTTTTTTTTAATACATGTTAGTGTAGTATAAATTGTTGTAAGTAGATTAAAGCAATGTTGATCCAGGTATTACTGGAGTCAGGAAGGAAATAAAGGTGAAAAAAAAAAAAAAAGATACTTACCTAAGCTCCTGCAGAGACTTTCCACATTCTCCTGGGCCCCACCATTGCCATATGTGCGGACTCCAGGAACATATCCGCCAAGAGCTTGTCAGACGTAATTGTGACCAATCACGTCATGCACAAGCTCAGCCGTACTGCACCACCGCTATGGGCACATTTGCATGAGTATGACTGCGCATGTGCAGTACTCCAGAGCAGCTAGAGGAGCTCGGCTTCAAACTTCTATAGGGTCCTGGGCAGTGGGGGAGAGGAGGACACAGGAAGCCTATCCCGCGGCTTCCTTCTTCCTAGGCAAGTATCTTATTTGGAGGGTAAGGTTCGTCTAGGGTTCACTTTAAAGCAGAGATCACACTTATTCTTGTGGAAAACTGAACATTTTTGGCAGTACAATTTGCATTAGTATGCTAATTTTTGTGTTGTTTTTTTTCAGAACAGCTAATGGGAATTCGCGTGTGATATGTGAATTTATGCTGTAAGAAGTACTTTTTTCATGCATAAAAATATGCACATTTTGGAAGAATTGCGGTTGTCTATTGTCTTTCATTGGCTGTGCGGTGAAAGCGTTTTCGCAAAACAGAAAAAAGTGTGAACTCTCCTGAAGGCCTTGTTCACATTATTACGGTAATCACCAGTGCAATTGCAAGCGCTGAGCGATTTTGTGAGCGGTTTTGTAAGCACTTTTCTAAGCGCTTTTGTACCGCAATGTTTTGTTCACTTCCTGACCTCAATCAGGAAGTGAACTCTTTGACTTGAAAATTAATAAATACAATGTATTATTCATTAAAGCACTCAGCAAATCGTGTTTCAAAGCAATTTTTCAAGCGCTGTTACGGCTGCTCTTAGCAGCAGACTGATGGATCACAATGTGCAGCAGAACTGAGACGGAAACCAATGAATGTGAAATAAACAGTTTTATTGTCAATTAGTGAAATTATATACAAATTAGCAAATGGTAAATCCCACAGTGCAACCCACATAAACACAGCAATCCTAACTAACTATCTATACAACAATATACAGAAATATATACAGACCAGGCGGAACAGCAGACAAGGGCAAGGCAAATCAGAGTCAGAGTAAGCAAAGAACATAAACCAGGAGATCAGATCAGAACAGAGCTTCTCAGAGCAGGGAACACAGCGATCAGGACAGCCAAGCTGAACTGAGGTTCTGGCAAGGTTCTGAGGCGGGTGGAGTCCTTAAAGAGAATCTGTATTGTTAAAATCGCTCAAAAGTAAACATACCAGTGCGTTAGGGGACATCTCCTATTACCCTCTGTCACAATTTTGCCGCTCCTCGCCGCATTAAAAGTGGTTAAAAACAGTTTTAAAAAGTTTGTTTGTAAACAAACAAAATGGCCACCAAAACAGGAAGTAGGTTGATGTACAGTATGTCCACACATAGAAAATACATCCATACATAAGCAGGCTGTATACAGCATTCCTTTTGAATCTCAAGAGATCATTTGTGTGTTTCTTTCCCCCCATGCACTGAAGTTTCAGGCTGCTCTTTTCTTCCTGCAAACAGCTTTGCCCTTGTTTGTAATTCCTCAGTATGTGAAAGCCCAGCCAGCTCAGAGGACGATTTATTCAGCTGATTTATTCAGCTGATTAGAGCAGCTTCTCTCTTCTCTCTTATCTAAATAACACACAGGCAGTGTGCATAGAGGGGCCAGAAAGGGTGAGTTCATAGCAGAACCACAACACTGAAGAACTTGGCAGCCTTCCAGACACAGGCCGACAAGTCTGACAGGGGAAAGATACATTGATTTATTACAGAGACTGTCATAGTAGAAAGTGCTGCAGTTAGCCAGAACACATTAGAATAGCTTTTGGAACATGTAGGATGATAAAAAACAGGATGCAATTTTTGTTACGGAGTCTCTTTAAAGAGAATCTGTATTGTTAAAAATCGCACAAAAGTAAACATACCAGTGCGTTAGGGGACATCTCCTATTACCCTCTGTCACAATTTCACCGCTCCCCGCCGCATTAAAAGTAGTCAAAAACTGTTTTAAAAAGTTTGTTTATAAACAAACAAAATGGCCACCAAAACAGGAAGTAGGTTGATGTACGGCATGTCCACACATAGAAAATACATCCATACACAAGCAGGCTGTATACAGCCTTACTTCTGAATCTCAAAAGATCACTTGTGTGTGTTTACCTTCTGTCCCCAGCTTCTCTCATGCACTGAACATTACAGGCTTCCTGCAGACAGCTCTGCCTATGTCGTTAATTCCTTAGTATGTGACAGACCAGCTCCTTTCACAGCCTCCAGAGGAGGATTTTTATCCAGCTCTCTTCTATCACTGATAAGATAGCAGAGAAGCTGCTGGCTTATGTAAATAAAACACACACTGGAGTGTGCATAGAGGAACAGTTCAACACTGAAGAACTTGGCAGCCTTCCAGACACAGGCCGACAAGTCTGACAGGGGAAAGATACATTGATTTATTACAGAGATGGTTATAGTAGAAAGAGCTGCAGCAAGCCAGATCACATTAGAATAGGTTTAGGAACTTGTAGGATGGTAGAAAAAACGTTGTAATTTTTGTTACAGAGTCACTTTAAATGCAAATCCCATCAGATGATGCATAATTGTCCAGGATGGATAGCATGAGGGCCACCTGCTGGTGAATGATAGAATTACTGCTGTCCAGATGCAGAGAGCCACCAGCAGGTGAACCAGGAAACTGCGGGCAAAGAAATGTCCATGACATGTTGCACAATGCCACCTGCTGGTGATAGATGTTAGCACAGTCCCGAAACCAAGTGCCACCAGCAGGTGCAACCACACAGAGCCGGATTCCTAACAAGCGCTTAGCGATTTTGCTATACTTTCTATTGGATCGCAAACGCTGTGGAAATGATGCAGGAGCCTCGATTGGATGGAAAGCTCATTGCTTATGTGAGAACACTCCCATAAGCTAACATTGTACAAGTGCTCTTAAGGCGATTTGTAATAAGCGGCAGTGCTTAAAAATAAGCAAAATCACTCCCTTAGGGCCCGTTTCCACTTGTTGCCGCACGCGTCAGTGAGATGCATGGCGGCACTTTCAGGTGTGCGGGATCGCAGTCGAATCCCAGAAACCGTGCCATGCACGGCTATGGGATTCGCAGAACTGTGGGCAGTGTCGGCAGAATCGCTAGGGCAAGCGATTCGGCCGGCGGCACCATAGTTTGCTATGGCAGAGTTTCCCCGTGCGATTTGCCTGCGGGGAAACTGTGGATTCGGAGCAGAAACCACTCCCGTGGAAACGGGCACTAAGAGGTTTTCACCTTCCTCTGGATCAACTGGAATACGTGGTTGGACTTGATTCAATTGTGTTTAATTTGTTGCTTTTTCAGGTTGCTAAAATGTGCATAATCCTGTAAGAATTTTCATCTCATTGACCATATTGAAATACTGCTTTTTCTATTGTGCCATTACAAAATGAACCTTTACATTTGGGATAGTGATCCTTTAAATTTTACAGAAGCAGTTACTGAACAGTGGTTAAAGAGAACCTGAACTGAAAATAAAAAGTCAAACTAACCATACACAGGTCATACTTACCTCCTGTGTAGTCTACTCCTCAATCTCTTTCTCCTCTCCTGTGTCCCATTTGTCCACTGTGATCAGTGGAATTCTCCACCCTCCATTTTAAAAATGGCCATTACCCCATAACAGCTTCCTGGTCAGCACACAGTTAAACTGTAATATCACTCACTTGAGCCATAGGGAAACATGGACATTACCTTGCACATTCAGTTGTAACCAACAGCTGCTGATATATAACTGACAGCAACTGGTATATTTCAGTTCTGACAAAATCTTGTCAGAACTGGAAGTGATCACTGTAAGGAGAAAATGGTGAGCTTCTAAGAGGAACTGACAGTGAGGTAAGTATGTAATATTCATTTGCAGCTTCGTCATGTGCTTATTTTAAATCATTGTACTCGCTTCAGGTTCCCTTTAACTACTTGCTGACCGCGCACTCATAACGCGCGTCGGCAAAGTGGCAGCTGCAGGACCAGCGAGGCACATCTGCGTCGCCGGCTGCAGGCTAATTAACCAGGAAACAGCCGCTCGCGCGAGAGGCTGCTTCCTGTCAATTCACGGCGGGTGGCTCCGTGAATAGCCTGCGGGCCGATCGCGGCTCGCAGGCTAAATGTAAACACAAATAATCCGCTTTGTTTACATTTGTACAACGCTGCTAACAGTAGCAGTGTTGTACTAGATCAGCGATCCCCAGCCAATCAGCGGCCGGGGATCGCTGTCACGACAGGCAGGAAGGGAGGAGAGGGGGATTCCTGCGGTGGAGGGGGCTTTGAGGTGCCCCCCCCCCGCCAGCGACACGCAGGCAGGAGCAATTAGACCCCCCCAGCACTTCATCCCCCTAGTGGGGAAAAAAGGGGGGCGATCTGGTCGCTCTGCCTGATATTTGATCTGTGCTGGGGGCTGTAGAGCCCACCCAGCACAGATCAGCAAAATCGGCGCTGGTCCTTAAGGGGGGGGGGTAAAGGCTGAGTCCTCAAGTGGTTAAGCAGTATTTGTCATGCTTGTTTCTGGTGTTATTCAGACTCAAAAAAGGGGACAGTTCAGAGCTATGAGATTAGAATATCACATCCAACCAATATGATGTATTCCAAAGTATAAGAATAGAAAAATTGGATCATTCCTCATATAGTTAGCTTCCACCATAGTGCAAGATCAGCAGGGAGAATGACACATCAGTGTGCAGCACAGTCCTTCATTGCTCTGCTCTGTGTTATGTGGACAATCACCACCAGCAATATTATTGTCACACCAGCGGCAGCAACTCCTGATCCTCTTCTTCTTTTATCAGACTCAGAATCTGTGAAAAAGGAAACAATGTATCAATTAGTATTTATATAGCGCCAACATCTTCCCCAGCACTTTACAAAGTATATATAGACTTGAGTACCAGAGGAATCCCACACAGACACAGGGAGAACGTACACACTCCATGCAGATAGTGACCTGTCTTGGATTCAAACCAGGGACCCAGCAAAGCAAAAGCGCCAACCACTACCCCACCGTGCTGCAATGTAGTAGTATGGCATTAAAATGATACATACAATACGCACAGTCGCACACCAGGGTATATTTACCAAACTGCAGAATACTGTGTGTAAAGTCTTACGCATGACGTGTAGATCATAATGTATTGCATGTAATGTTTTTTGCATTCTGCTCTGCGCCCGTGTGCTATCACTTTACACACGTAATTCTGCTTACTGCAGTTTAGTGAATAAGCCCCATAGTCACATGCTACAAGGCTAGTGCAGATGATACAAGGGGCTGCAGTGAGATACATCCGCTTAAACAGAGAGCTTGAGTAGTGAAGGGTCCATAGGCATGGCCGGATTTCCGCATAGGCCACCTAGGCCGGTTCCTAGGGCGGAAACCTGCCGACAGTAGAGCTGGGGCGGGTGTCACACACCGGCAGCAGAACAGCTGTTTTTCAGTAACCTGCTGTCTGTTGCTGCGCTGTCTAGTAGTGTTGTCCGGATCATGAACGATTCGGATCTTTGATCCGAATCTATTTTATGAGTCGATCATCCGAATCATCAAAATGAACGATTCGGATCGCAAAAGGGGCGGGGCCAGGAGCGACACGCCCCCTCTCAGCGGGCAGCGGGGTCCTGGAAGCAGGGATCGCTCTGTTGGATGGGAGCCAGCCTTGCAGGGAGACAGGTAGATAAGAGAGAGGGGACATGGGTGCCACTGCCAGATATGCGTAGAGCACACATACTGGCTGCAATGTGCTGCTCATTATAGGCTGTCTGTTCCGTAGTGCTGCACAGTGAGCACATTGGAAGCTTTTGGATCAGCACAGCTCAGTAACTTTGCAGGCACTGTGATTGAAAGGCAATATAATCCTCCTGCACTCGGCACTAAACAGCTGCACATATCTTCTGGGAATGCTTTATTTCACTGTGCGACCTTTTCTTTCAAAGTGTACAGATGAACATATAGGTGAAATATATGTAAAGCATATGACTTCAGCATGTGGGTATTACGTGCAAACATTTCTGCTCTCTGCTCGTCCCTCCTCCCTTCTCTGTCCACTCCCTGCCCTCTGTCCATCTTCTCCCCTTCTCTGTGGGCTCTATTCATAAAACCTTACCGCAAGTTTTCCGCTCAAAACTGCGGATTTTCCCGTCCATTTAGCAAAGTGGGCATTCATAAAAGCTGTTCCCGCATGAAAGTCTACAATCCCCCAGCAGAGCGAGAAATTTCCGCCTTCTCCAGTGTTTTTCTAGATTTATCTAGAAAAAAGTAACAAAATGGCCATTCATAAAGATTAGAGGAAGCGGTATGTGGACGGGAAATACCGCTCCCTCTGATTTTGCGGATTACATACAAGTGAATGGGACAGGCCTCCCAGAGAGAGCAGTGCACGGAGGGACTCTGCCGGCTGAAGTGTTTCCGCATGCCTTCCGACAGCTTACCGCCAGCTTTCAGCGGGAGATCTCCGCACTTGCATCGCAGCTTTCAAGATTTCTTTGAATGACCACCCAGAAGTGTAAAATACCGCTGCGGTATTTTCCCTCCAGTTTTCTCACAACAACTTTTTTATGAATAGAGCCCTGTGTGTCCACCCCCCCCCTCCCCTTCTCCTGTCCACAGACCTGTCCTGCTGTTCATTTCACCCCCGAATGCTTCCGGTAGTAAAATGATCCGAGATTCGGATCAAAGATCCGGATCTCTTCAATGATCCGATTCGAATCATCCGGATCATTGAAAAGATCCGAACTTCCCATCTCTACTGTCTAGAGTCTCCCCTGCGTGCACAACACAGAGCAGAGCGCCCCTCCCTTCTCTGCTCTGCGCTCTGCTCTGTGACACTATGGGGCGGGGCTGAGAAGAGACAAGACAAGCCGGGAGATTTGAGCCCAGGAGGAGGAAGTCAGCAGCAGACGGGTAGGCACCTTAGTATTAGAGATGGGAAGTTCGGATCTTTTCAATGATCCGGATGATTCGAATCGGATCATTGAAGAGATCCGGATCTTTGATCCGAATCTCGGATCATTTTACTACCGGAAGCATTCGGGGGAGAAATGAACAGCAGGACAGGTCTGTGGACAGGAGAAGGGGAGGGGGGTGGACACACAGAGAAGGGGAGAAGATGGACAGAGGGCAGGGAGTGGACAGAGAAGGGAGGAGGGACGAGCAGGGAGCAGAAATGTTTGCACGTAATACCCACATGCTGAAGTCATATGCTTTACATATATTTCACCTATATGCTCATCTGTACACTTTGAAAGAAAAGGTCGCACAGTGAAAGAAAGCATTCCCAGAAGATACGTGCAGCTGTTTAGTGCCGAGTGCAGGAGGATTATATTGCCTTTCAATCACACTGTCTGCAAAGTTACTGTGCTGAGCTGAGCCAAAAGTTTCCAATGTGTTCACTGTGCACAACTACGGAACAGACAGCCTATGCATTATTACAGCCTGCGCATTGCAGCACATTGCAGCCAGTATGTGTGCTCTACACATATCTGGCAGTGGCACCCATGTCCCCTCTCTCTCATCTACCTGTCTCCCTGCAAGGCTGGCTCCTCTCCAACTCAGCTATCCATCCCTGCTCTGCTTCCAGGACCCCGCTGCCCGCTGAGAGGGGGCGTGTCGCTCCTGGCCCCGCCCCTTTTGCGATCCGAATCGTTCATTTTGATGATTCGGATGATCGACTCATAAAATAGATTCGGATCAAAGATCCGAATCGTTCATGATCCGGACAACACTACTTAGTATGGAGTCAGCGCTGTGAGGGGCCAGGAGGGAGAAGTGTGTGTGCAGAACTGCAGGCATTTTACACACTTTGTCCTGAGCTGCTGTGGAGTTGTGAGTGACCAGCTGTCTCCCTCTCCCTCCTTCTTCCTCTCCCCCGGAGCCTGTGACTTTGTGACCTCTGAAGCACACTTTTTTTCATGTGTTTCCTTCAGGTTTCTTTATGCAATGGGTTTGTTTTCTTACTATGCAAGAGGGTCACTGCCTGACGCTCCCCTACTGTCCTGTGTTAGCTGGCTTCTATCACTCTTATCTCCATACAGCCCCCTCTCTCTTTTTGTGTTAATCAGGCAGCTCTTCTCCTCCTCCCACAGTCATTTCCCTGTCACACAAACAAGGCTATTCATATATGCAGTGTTGTTCCTTTTGTTATTCTTACTATAGTCACAATCTAATGCCCTACCATATTATTATGATGTATTTATATGGCACTGACATCTTCTGCAGCACTTTACAGAGTCATGCCACTGACTGTCAGAGGAGCTCACACTCTAATCCTACCATAACCATAGTCTAATGTCCTATCATTATGTATTTATCTAGCGCTGATACCTTCTGCAGCACTGTACAGAGAACATGGGCATGACTGTGCTCTGGGCAGCCCACAATCTAATCCCTGCCATAGTTATAGCTTAACGTCCTACTATATTATTATTATGATGTATTTAAATAGCACTGACATCTCCTGCAGCACATTACAGAGTACATAGTCATGTCACTGGCTGTCCTCAGAGGAGCGCACAATCTAATCCTACCATAGTCATAGTCATATGTCCCACCATATTATTATTATGTATTTATATAGCACTGACATCTCCTGCAGCACATTACAGAGTACATAGTCATGTCACTGGCTGTCCTCAGAGGAGCGCACAATCTAATCCTACCATAGTCATAGTCATATGTCCCACCATATTATTATTATGTATTTATATAGCACTGACATCTCCTGCAGCACATTACAGAGTACATAGTCATGTCACTGACTGTCCTCAGAGGAGCTCACAATCTAATCCTACCATAGTCATAGTGTAATGTCCTACCATATTATTATTATTATGTATTTATATAGCACTGACATCTCCTGCAGCACATTACAGAGTACATAGTCATGTCACTGACTGTCCTCAGAGGAGCTCACAATCTAATCCTACCATAGTCATAGTGTAATGTCCTACCATATTATTATTATGTATTTATATAGCACTGACATCTCCTGCAGCACATTACAGAGTACATAGTCATGTCACTGACTGTCCTCAGAGGAGCTCACAATCTAATCCTACCATAGTCATAGTCATATGTCCCACCATATTATTATTATGTATTTATATAGCACTGACATCTCCTGCAGCACATTACAGAGTACATAGTCATGTCACTGGCTGTCCTCAGAGGAGCGCACAATCTAATCCTACCATAGTCATAGTCATATGTCCCACCATATTATTATTATGTATTTATATAGCACTGACATCTCCTGCAGCACATTACAGAGTACATAGTCATGTCACTGGCTGTCCTCAGAGGAGCGCACAATCTAATCCTACCATAGTCATAGTCATATGTCCCACCATATTATTATTATGTATTTATATAGCACTGACATCTCCTGCAGCACATTACAGAGTACATAGTCATGTCACTGACTGTCCTCAGAGGAGCTCACAATCTAATCCTACCATAGTCATAGTGTAATGTCCTACCATATTATTATTATGTATTTATATAGCACTGACATCTCCTGCAGCACATTACAGAGTACATAGTCATGTCACTGACTGTCCTCAGAGGAGCTCACAATCTAATCCTACCATAGTTATAATCTAATGTCCTACCATATTATTATTATGTATTTATATAGCACTGACATCTTCTGCAGCACATTACAGAGTACATAGTCATGTCACTGACTGTCCTCAGAGGAGCTCACAATCTAATCCTACCATAGTCATAGTCTTATGTCCTACCATATTATTATTATGTATTTATATAGCACTGACATCTTCTGCAGCACATTACAGAGTACATAGTCATGTCACTGACTGTCCTCAGAGGAGCTCACACTCTAATCCTACCATAGTCATAGTCTAATGTCCTACCATATTATTATTATGTACTTATATAGCACTGACATCTTCTGCAGCACATTAGAGAGTACATAGTCATGTCACTGACTGTCCTCAGAGGAGCTCACACTCTAATCCTACCATAGTCATAGTCTAATGTCCTACCATATTATTATTATGTATTTATATAGCACTGACATCTTCTGCAGCACATTAGAGAGTACATAGTCATGTCACTGACTGACTGTCCTCAGAGGAGCTCACACTCTAATCCTACCATAGTCATAGTCTAATGTCCTACCATATTATTATTATGTATTTATATAGCACTGACATCTTCTGCAGCACATTAGAGAGTACATAGTCATGTCACTGACTGACTGTCCTCAGAGGAGCTCACACTCTAATCCTACCATAGTCATAGTCTAATGTCCTACCATACTATTATGTATTTATCTAGCACTTATACCTTCTGCAGCACTGTACAGAATGCATAGTCACTATCCTCAGTCAATTTAATCACCTTAATCTTGTGATCAGACTCTCTAACCTGAGATGGTACACTGGACTTTACAGTATATATACACTCACCTGGGACTTCCTCCAGCCCCATGAGCCCTGTGGCCTCCCTCCCTGGCCTCTTTGCCCCCTCTGTTCTGGCGCTATGACTCTCGGTAATCCCCTGCGATGTGGGCACCCTCTGTCACACTCTTGTCCCCGGGAGCGTCCTGTGCAGTAATGCAGCGCAGGCACAAAACGCTCTTGGACACAGTAGCGCAATCAGGGGTGCACGTCTGGACGAGCTGCGCATGCGCAGAAGAGCACTTCCAGCCGGATTACCGGGAGGCATACCGCAAGAGGCCACAGTGCTCATGGGGCTGGAGGAAACCCCAGGTAAGTATAAATAAAGCCCAGTGTACCATCTCAGGGTCACATAAATGTTAACCCTTTTCCCATAATCCTATTGTCAAATTCCGAGCCTGACCCTAAATTGCCAAAAGGCCTAGCCTTTATTCTCCACTAACCACTTTTTTTTGTTGTAAATGCCTAACCCTAATATCCTGATCTATCAGATCCTAATTCCGCTGATTGTCATGGGGCGGCTGAAGGTAGTGGGCCTTGGGCGGTAAAAAGTACAAATCCGGCCCTGTCCATAGGAGAGAAACCTCAGCCAATACAAGATTTAGGCTGCTTTCACAGTGGGACGTTAAAGTCCCACGTTACAGCAGCCAGTAACACAGCCCAACTCACAGTAATGAAAAATCAATGTGCTGTTCAGAGTTAGTGTTGGGCGAACAGTGTTCGCCACTGTTCGGGTTCTGCAGAACATCACCCTGTTCGGGTGATGTTCGAGTTCGGCCGAACACCTGACGGTGCTCGGCCAAACCGTTCGGCCATATGGCCGAACTAAGAGCGCATGGCCGAACGTTCCCCGAACGTTCGGCTAGCGCTGTGATTGGCCGAACGGGTCACGTGGTTCGGACCCGAACGCGCTCTGATTGGCCGAACTGTCACGTGGTTCGGGTAAATAAATACCCGAACCACGTCATATCTCCGCCATTTGTCTGTGGGTTTAGCTTTGGGTAGGCAGGCAGGGTAGTTCGCGCTCCAGCCACGCTAGCCAGGGTCCCCCCCAGTCATTGTGTGTCACTGCTGGGAACAGTAGTACACCGCTCGTTCAGCCACACTATATAGCATTCTGTGTACTGTTCTGTGTCTGCTGGGAACAGTGGTACACCGCTCGTTCAGCCACACTATATAGCATTCTGTGTACTGTTCTGTGTCTGCTGGGAACAGTGGTACACCGCTCGTTCAGCCACACTATATAGCATTCTGTGTACTGTTCTGTGTCTGCTGGGAACAGTAGTACACCGCTCGTTCAGCCACACTATATAGCATTCTGTGTACTGTTCTGTGTCTGCTGGGAACAGTAGTACACCGCTCGTTCAGCCACACTATATAGCATTCTGTGTACTGTTCTGTGTCTGCTGGGAACAGTAGTACACCGCTCGTTCAGCCACACTATATAGCATTCTGTGTACTGTTCTGTGTCTGCTGGGAATAGTGGTACACCGCTCGTTCAGCCACACTATATAGCATTCTGTGTACTGTTCTGTGTCTGCTGGGAACAGTAGTACACCGCTCGTTCAGCCACACTATATAGCATTCTGTGTACTGTTCTGTGTCTGCTGGGAACAGTAGTACACCGCTCGTTCAGCCACACTATATAGCATTCTGTGTACTGTTCTGTGTCTGCTGGGAACAGTAGTACACCGCTCGTTCAGCCACACTATATAGCATTCTGTGTACTGTTCTGTGTCTGCTGGGAACAGTAGTACACCGCTCGTTCAGCCACACTATATAGCATTCTGTGTACTGTTCTGTGTCTGCTGGGAATAGTGGTACACCGCTCGTTCAGCCACACTATATAGCATTCTGTGTACTGTTCTGTGTCTGCTGGGAACAGTAGTACACCGCTCGTTCAGCCACACTATATAGCATTCTGTGTACTGTTCTGTGTCTGCTGGGAACAGTAGTACACCGCTCGTTCAGCCACACTATATAGCATTCTGTGTACTGTTCTGTGTCTGCTGGGAATAGTGGTACACCGCTCGTTCAGCCACACTATATAGCATTCTGTGTACTGTTCTGTGTCTGCTGGGAACAGTGGTACACCGCTCGTTCAGCCACACTATATAGCATTCTGTGTACTGTTCTGTGTCTGCTGGGAACAGTGGTACACCGCTCGTTCAGCCACACTATATAGCATTCTGTGTACTGTTCTGTGTCTGCTGGGAACAGTAGTACACCGCTCGTTCAGCCACACTATATAGCATTCTGTGTACTGTTCTGTGTCTGCTGGGAACAGTAGTACACCGCTCGTTCAGCCACACTATATAGCATTCTGTGTACTGTTCTGTGTCTGCTGGGAACAGTAGTACACCGCTCGTTCAGCCACACTATATAGCATTCTGTGTACTGTTCTGTGTCTGCTGGGAATAGTGGTACACCGCTCGTTCAGCCACACTATATAGCATTCTGTGTACTGTTCTGTGTCTGCTGGGAATAGTGGTACACCGCTCGTTCGCCACTGTATAGCATTGTGCTCTGTGTCGCTGCTGGGAATAGTGGTACACCGCTCACCCGTCACTGTATAGCATTGTGCTCTGTGTCGCTGCTGGGAATAGTGGTACACCGCTCACCCGTCACTGTATAGCATTGTGCTCTGTGTCGCTGCTGGGAATAGTGGTACTGTATAGCATTTCTGTACTGCCACTGTACTGCTGCCAGTCAGCGTGTACTGTAAGGATAAGTGAAATGAGGAAGAAATCCGGTGAAAGAGGGAGGGGCAAGGGAAGAGGTGTTTCCCCTGACGGTTCACGTACAGGCCACAGGGGAGCACCCAAGAAAACCCACTCAATACCGCCCATGTTGTCCAGGACAACAACCCTCACAAATCCAAAAGAACAGGACCAGATAATTACTTGGATGACCTCTCAAGCGTCCAGCAGTGGGTTAAGCAGCACCAGCACATCACGCACGAGGTCCGAGTCCTCAGCCAGTTACAAGGAGCCAGTGGGCACAAAGCTGACACAACCGGCAGCGACACCACGCACACAACTGCCAGATAACCAGTCCGATGAATTACCTCAGGACACAATGGGGTATTCGCAGGAGCTATTCCCAGCCCAACAAACTTCCACCTTTCAAAGGTCAATGGAGGAACAGCCAGAAATGTTGTGCCTGGATTCACAACCGTTAACTGTGGGAAATGCACCGCGCACTGAAATACAAGGCGAGTCCGAAGAGGACTCGGAAACCCAAATCCCAGAGCAATTTGGGCAGGAGGGGTTGCAATTGCAGGAGGTCGGCCGACAAGATCTGGAAGACGACGTTGGAGTGTGCTGCGCAGAGGTTGTTGTGGGGAGCTCTACTCCACGGCGGTGGCCCACAATGACATATGACGAGTTTGAGGAGATGGAAGAGGAGGGTATGGACAATGTGGACAGAGACCCAGATTTTGTTTGTGAACGAGAACATCGCCGTCGTAGCAGCAGCACAGATGAGTCTGTTGAAGAACACACTGCTGCACGAGTTCGCCTTGTGCCACAAGGTAGGCGGCGCGCAATTTCAGGCACCACAAGCGTGGAAGTTCAAGTGAGAGGCAAAAGAGGAGCAAACAGAAATCGCCAGCAAGGAGGCAGGTGCTCCAAAGTCTGGGCTTTCTTTGAAGACTGCACTGAGGATGTTACCATGGCGATTTGCAAGGTGTGCAAGACCCGCCTGAGCAGGGGGAAAAATATTAACAACCTCTCCACCACCAGCATGAGCCGTCACATGCTATCCAAACATCCCACTCTTTGGGCAAACGCGTCAGGACAGGGTACCAGAAACAACACTGCCTCCCTTGGGTTCACCAGACTCACCACCAGACCCGCCTCAGCAGCAGCAGTAGCCCAGCCATTGCGTGGTTCACAACATTCACAAACATCAGACGACGCTGACACTGTCACTTTCCGGAGTAGTGCTCTTGAGGTCTCCCAGTGTTCATCAAACACAACAACCAACAGCCCTTCCGTGTGCAGCGCTACGGTTCAGTTGTCTGTGTCGGAGATGTTTGAGCGCAAGAGGAAATTGCCAGCAAATGACCCCCGGGCCGTGGCAGTAACAGCCAGCATAGCCAAGCTTCTGGCCTGCGAAATGCTGCCATATCGATTGGTGGAGACAAACAGCTTCAAGGGCATGATGTCAGTGGCCATCCCACGTTACGTGGTTCCCAGCCGCTACCACTTTGCACGCTCTGCAGTGCCTGAGTTGCATGAGCACGTGGTCAGCAAAATAACCCGAAGCTTGAAGAATGCCGTTGCCTGCAAGGTTCACCTCACCACTGACACCTGGACGAGTGCGTTCGGCCAGGGTCGATACATCTCCCTTACCGCGCACTGGGTGAACCTTGTGGAGCCTGGCAGCGATTCCTCACCTGCTACGGCACGGGTGTTGCCCACGCCACAAACAGCTGCACCGCCGTCCCTCCCACTGGATAACAGCAGCACCTACCTCTCTGACTCCTTCTCCTCCAACGCATCTCAAAGCTGTACCTCATCCGGAAACGCTAACCCAGCAGCAGTAGGATCGTGGAAGCAGTGCAGCACAGCTGTTGGCATGCGTCAGCAAGCGTTGCTGAAGCTAATCTGCCTTGGGGATAAGCAGCACACAGGGGAGGAAATTTGGAGGGGAATAAAGGAACAGACGGATTTGTGGCTGGCACCGCTGGACCTGAAACCGGGCATGGTTGTGTGTGATAATGGGAGTAATCTCATTCGCGCTTTAAGGTTGGCTAAGCTGACACACATCCCTTGCCTGGCGCACGTGATGAACCTAGTAGTTCAGCGGTTCCTGAGGACATACCCAGGCGTGCCCGATCTGCTGTTGAAGGTGCGTCGAGTGTCCAAACATTGTAGAAATTCCAGTACTGCTTCGGGGGCACTCGCCAAGATGCAGGAGCGCTTCAATCTCCCCCACCATCGCTTGCTGTGTGATGTCCCTACGCGCTGGAATTCTACGCTGCACATGCTAGCCCGCTTTTGCGAGCAGAAGAGTGCAGTGGTCCAGTACATGACGGCGCAGTACCGAGGCGCATCCGGCCAGCTGCCAAGCTTCTGTGGATCCGATTGGGCCAACATGTTGGACCTCTGCCAAGTCCTCCAAAATTTTGAGCAATCCACGTTGCTTGTGAGCAGTGACAACTCTTCAGTCAGCATTACCATACCACTGCTGTGTTTACTGAAGAGGTCGATGTTAAAAATCAAGGAAACAGCTGTCATGATGCAACTGGGGGAATCTGAAGGAGAAAACTATCAGCGTGATGGTACCAACATCAGGCCATCCGCCTCAGGGAACGCTGGCCCCAGCAGCTATGACGAAGAAGAGGAGGAGGAACAGCTGGAGTTGGAGCAGGAATTTCATGCCACCACTGACGAGGGCCAGAGCGGTGCACGTTGGACTTCCACAATTCAACGCGAATGGTCAGCAGAAGCAGACCAGGAGGAAGGTGACGACTATGATGCATCACAACAACTATCACAACGCTCACAAGAGGATGATGAGGATTCTGGTAGGACTCTGGCACACATGGCTCAATTCATGCTAGACTGCATTGAACGTGACCCACGCATTGTGCGCATTCTGGACAACACCAATTACTGGGTTTATACCCTTCTGGATCCACGGTACAAACACAATGTTCCAAAACTGCTTGAAGAAAGAGTCAGACAGGTCAAAATGGAAGAATACCAGCAGGCCCTTGTGGAGACTTTAGAGAGGAGATTGACATCCTCCCCCTCCTCTAGCCAGTTGTACGCAGACAGACTGACTTCCGCAAACCCAGGACGACCAGGAGGGCAGCAAACAACGCAAGCCGCAGCTAGTACCCAAAAGGGAATGGTATCGGCAGTGTCCTTGGAGTGGGAAAATTTTCTGACACCCATGCAGCCGCAGCCCACTGAACAGCAAGCGTGCAGATCCACCTCCAACACCGATCGCCTGGAGAAGATGGTCAAGGACTACATGTCAGATGGCGTAGCTGTGTCGAACCATCCATCTGCACCCTTCAACTATTGGGTATCGAAGCTAGACACCTGGCACGAACTGGCAATGTACGCAATAGAGGTGCTGGCTTGCCCGGCAGCCAGCGTTATGTCGGAACGCTGTTTCAGTGCTGCCGGAGGCATCGTCACAGATCGGCGTATCCGCCTCTCTACAGAAAATGCAGACCGTCTGACTCAAATTAAAATGAATCAATCCTGGATTGGAAATGACTACGCAACACTCCAGGACCCCAACCAAGTAACATGACCAATGAACATCTGGGATGGTGTTGCGTTTCCGGGCCCTGTTTATTGAACCTCTCATCTGTATTACATTTATGACTGCATGGCGGCAAAAAGCATTGCTGCTATATCCGCACGCTTTTTGTCCACATGCAAGGCCTGGGTTGTTGTGTCTCACAAAGCGTGGCCTTCTCCTCCTGCGCCTGCTCCTGTTCCATCACGTCTGCTGCTGCTGGGTTAGCGTTGCCGCGTGGTCCCTGTTTATTGAACCACTTATCTTTATTACATTTATGACTGCATGGCGGTACAAAGCATGCTATCCGCACGCTTCTTGCCCTCATGCAAGGCCTGCGTTGTTGTGTCTCACAAAGCGTGGCCTTCTCCTCCTGCGCCTGCTCCTGTTCCATCACGTCTGCTGCTGCTGGGTTAGCGTTGCCGCGTGGTCCCTGTTTATTGAACCACTTATCTTTATTACATTTATGACTGCATGGCGGTACAAAGCATGCTATCCGCACGCTTCTTGCCCTCATGCAAGGCCTGGGTTGTTGTGTCTCACAAAGCGTGGCCTTCTCCTCCTGCGCCTCCTCCTGTTCCATCACGTCTGCTGCTGCTGGGTTAGCGTTGCCGCGTGGTCCCTGTTTATTGAACCACTTATCTTTATTACATTTATGACTGCATGGCGGTACAAAGCATGCTATCCGCACGCTTCTTGCCCTCATGCAAGGCCTGGGTTGTTGTGTCTCACAAAGCGTGGCCTTCTCCTCCTGCGCCTGCTCCTGTTCCATCACGTCTGCTGCTGCTGGGTTAGCGTTGCCGCGTGGTCCCTGTTTATTGAACCACTTATCTTTATTACATTTATGACTGCATGGCGGTACAAAGCATGCTATCCGCACGCTTCTTGCCCTCATGCAAGGCCGGGGTTGTTGTGTCTCACAAAGCGTGGCCTTCTCCTCCTGCGCCTCCTCCTGTTCCATCACGTCTGCTGCTGCTGGGTTAGCGTTGCCGCGTGGTCCCTGTTTATTGAACCACTTATCTTTATTACATTTATGACTGCATGGCGGTACAAAGCATGCTATCCGCACGCTTCTTGCCCTCATGCAAGGCCTGGGTTGTTGTGTCTCACAAAGCGTGGCCTTCTCCTCCTGCGCCTGCTCCTGTTCCATCACGTCTGCTGCTGCTGGGTTAGCGTTGCCGCGTGGTCCCTGTTTATTGAACCACTTATCTTTATTACATTTATGACTGCATGGCGGTACAAAGCCTGCTATCCGCACGCTTCTTGCCCTCATGCAAGGCCGGGGTTGTTGTGTCTCACAAAGCGTGGCCTTCTTCTCCTCCTGCGCCACCCTCCTCCTGTTCCATCACGTGTGCTGCTGCTGGGTTAGCGTTACCGGTCCCTTTTCCTGGAACCTCTTATATGTATTACATTTATGACTGCATGCCGACAAAAAACATGTTACCTGTGCAAAGAAAACAGACATTTCCCGCATTTAAAAGACAGTTTTCCCTTTGAAACTTTAAAATCGATTTTCTCAAAAACTATAAGCTCTTTTTGCTAATTTTTTTTTCCTCTTGTACCCACTCCCAAGGTGCACATACCCTGTAAATTTGGGGTATGTAGCATGCAAGGAGGCTTTACAAACCACAAAAGTTCGGGTCCCCATTGACTTCCATTATGTTCGGAGTTCGGGTCGAACACCCGAACATCGCGGCCATGTTCGGCCTGTTCGGCCCGAACCCGAACATCTAGATGTTCGCCCAACACTATTCAGAGTGCCCACTTTGCGTTACATTGTAACGCTGCACGTTCTGGGAAAGTGCAGCATGCTGTGCGTTATACTGGGCTTTAGCTGCTAGACTGCTTGCACATGCTCAGTGACTAGCCGATTGGCTGTAACCTGGACTCATAGTGTTGTCCGGATCATGAATGAATCGTTCATTTGATCCGGATCTTTTTTGTGAGTCAATCATCCGGATCATCACAATGAACGATTCGGTTCACAGTGGATGTCTGTCTGGAAGAAACAGGAACATACAGAATGTACAGTGCAGGGAAAGTCCTGTCCTGCTAGTCATTTCACCCAGTCTGCTTCCCTAGTAAAATGATTCAAATGATTCGGTTCAAAGAGCCAGATCTTTTCAATGATCCGATTCGAATCATCCAAATCCTTGAAAAGATCCAGACTTACCATCACTATCCTGGAGCGGCTGTTCTATCAGTATATATATAGAAGGAAAACAGCGCACCAAGAGCCGCATAATGCGGCTCAATCTGACATCCAACTTCAACACCACCATGGGTTGCGTTAGGGGCACGGTATGCAACCTTAACGTCCCCTAAAACGCAACGTCTTGGTGTGAAAGAGGCCTAAGGCTTGGCATACACGTGAGCAACCCCCCCCCCCCCCCCTCACAAAAAAAATAAAATAAAATTGGACGCTTCCTGTCCAGGTTACGGATTAGCAAACGGAAAGGGGACATATCGTATAAATAGCGCAAAAGGTGGATCAGCGCAATACCAGGCCGCCTCCGAATGGCCTCCAATCAGCGGTGCGCTGAGCCCCCCCCCCCCCCCCAGAGACTGCAAACGCACCTTGAACCCAAACAGAAGCTCTGCATATGCACCAAAAGCAAAGCTGTTAAGTGGGAGCAGCTGACCAAAAATGAATTAAATTAGTACATAGCAAGGAAATGAACAGTGCTACTTAAAAACATATAAGTGCCTACCTGCAAAAGAGTGCAAGCCACACTTGTGGGGTCGAATACACACCCAGCATACACATGACCTGTCTACCACTGGAGGATGTTGGTTTCCTGTAACAGCTTGCATGCAACTTGTTAAGTACTCGTCCCTCCCACTGCAGAGAAGTCATCCCCCTATGGGAGGGGACCTAACACTAACTAAATCCTACCTATGCATATGCATAGCCTGGGTGTGCTACCAAGTAAAATCGAAAATTAAAAATTGCGCAAAAGGTGGATCAGAGCATCAGATCGTATAAATAACATAGGACCTGTTCCATGCCTCCCAACGTTTTGAGATGAGAAAAAGGGACACTTAAAGGGAAGTCTGAAGTTTCTTAAAAATCAGCTGTTTACTTAAAAAATCTGTTTCTCATCCCTGCCCAACCTAAAACGCTGCATCCCTGCGGCTGTAATCTAACTAAATTCCCCCAAATTCCCCTAACTCTCCACTAACTCTGTTAGTGAGGAGAAGGGGGGGAAATCACTAGCCAAGCTGCAGGGCTGTGTTGTGCGGCCCTGCAGCTTGGCCTTAAAGGATACGTCCAAGCACCTGAAAAAAGAATCCACTTACCTGGGGCTTCCTCCAGCCCGTGGCAGCCGTCCTGTGCCCTCGCCGCTCCCAGTCTTCTCCGCTGGAGCAGCCGACCTCGCCAGGTCGGGTTCCGGGTCAGCTTCTTCTGCGCTCCACGGTGCGGGTCACGTGGTTTCCCAGATGTCATTAGGATGATACTGTGCAGTACCTTCCTGATGATGTCACCAGAGACCACGTGACCCGCGCCGTGGTGCACAGAAGAAGCTGACCCAGAACCCTGGCTGCGCCAGCGGAGAAGACCGGTAGCCACCGGAGCTGTGGCGAGGGCACAGGACGGCTGCCATGGGCTGGAGGAAGCCTCAGGTAAGTGGATTTTTTTTATCAGGTGCTTGGATCACTCCTTTAGGTCTCTTTCACACAGAGACGTTGCGTTAGAGGGGACGTTAAGGTCGCATAACGTGCCCCTAACACAACGCATGGTGGTGCTAAACTCGGACGCGGACGCGTTATGGGTCTCTTGGTGCACCGTTTTCGTTCGATACTGGTAGAACGAAAACGGCGCATGCGTCCAAAGACTGTGGAGACCACATGATCGGAACACTCCACATCACGTGGTCCCGCCAGCCAATCGCCGCACAAAGCGGCCGCTACGGGAAGTAAACACTGCAGTCCATATTAATTAGCAATGTGGCTAGGGACAATAGCGGACTCTCCCCTCCTCCTCTCCTGCACTCAGCATGTGCAAACAGTCTAATGAGGCTAAAACCACCTATAACGCACAGCATGCTGCACTTTCACTGTAACGCAACGTGGGGACTGTGAACAGCCCATTGATTTTTCATTGCTGTGCGGTGGGGTGCGTTACAGGCTGCTCTAACGTGCGCCTGTAACGTCCCACTGTGAAAGCAGCCTAAGCTGCAGTGGCCTATTTTGAAAAAAATAGCCTGGTCTTTAGGGGGTTTACCAATGTGGTCCTCAAGTGGTTAAAATGTCAGAATTAGTTCTGACAAATTGAATGCAGTTTGTTACTGGGAATATTTAGTTTTAAAGAGACTCTGAAGTGAATACATTTTTCCACTGTTACCTTGTAATTTGCTTTAGGAGTCTCAGCAGGACTAAACCGCCGCATAACGAGGGCTTTAGACTCCCCAAATCCCCGGGGGGCAATCCGGGCAACGCTTCCTCAAAGAGGCAGAGCTTTCAGCTGCAGCTCTGCCTCTCAACGCATCTGTCAGACTGAGAGGGGCGGGGGAGAGGCGGAGATCCGCTGCTGATAGACTGGCATGGAGGCAGAGCTGCGGCTCATAGCTCTGCCTCCAACAGCAACAAAATCTACAACCAAAAAAGTAGTGAATTTTGTGGGGGAGAGGGAGGGGGGAGTTAGGGGGTATTTCGTTAGATTACCGCTGCGGGGATGCAGCGTTTTAGTTAGGGCAGGGAGGAGAAACAGATTTTTGAAGTAAAAAGAGGATTTTTATGAGACTTCAGTGTCTCTTTAAGCCATGTCCCTGCCACACCCCTGATCACGCCCCCAGCACACCCCTAATCACGCATACCATAAAGATTTCATAAGAAAAAGATATTGTTTTATAGCTCAAACCCCACTGGTCCTTTCTATCCTGGTTCATTTTCCTTCATATTAACATTTGAAAATAAGAAATGTATCAATTTAAAAGATGGGAATAAAGTTTTTCAGTAGATAAATACACATATTTACATAAAAAGAGGGACAAAGTCCTGAAAGAGGTACAAATGAAGAGGAAAGAGGGACAGTTGGGAGCTATGGCTGTTCACACATGCCAGTATGCAATGGATTTGTTGTTACAGCCAGCAGAACGCAAAGCCTGCATGATTTTTCTGGACAACAAGCGGATGCATTTCCCATAGAAGCCTAAGGTGGAAACGCATCCATCCACCTCCAAACCAAAACGGCCATTTTAGCGGATACTGCGCAGTCTGCTCCAGCTGGCTGTTGGATATCTGGCTCAAGTGTGAACCTATCCTGACAGTGCCAGTGGAAACAAAAAAATTCAAGGCAATCATTTGCTGAGAAACAGCCCAACAATGTGAGAAGAGGGCGACCAATGAGGCGACGAGCGTTCAAGTGAAACCGCGTGTACAAATATTGTGAGATCACGAATGACCATCGACACACGTACGCAAGTGCAGCTTCACCATATGAACTGACTGACTGACCCTGTCTGTTTCTCTGCAGTCTGTACAGCATTGCAGACATCAGCATCACTGCAGTATGTACAGAATTGTTGTTGCATCATTTGTAGATGTCGCCCCCTGGAAAATGATCGATCAAGACATTTATATAATGTGTGTAGTGATCAAGATCACCTACTTTCCTCCACTCTACAAAGGATGTCATTTTATAATACAGTCTCAGAGATTTCTCCACTTCCTGTCTGGGCAGGAAGCAGTGGAAGGATCAGATAAGGAGACCGGAATGCACAGGGCCGGATTTACCATAAGGCAGAGTAAGGCACGTGCCTACAGGCGCCTGATGGTGGAAAGGTGGCACACTCCACTCACCATGCGCCTCCTTCCCTATGTAGTGTCCTGATTAGAGTGTAAATGAGAGTTACCCTGCTCTCTGCATTCCACTGATGAGATCTCCCTTCACTCAGGGCCACCTCTAGCTACTTAATACTGAGAATAGCTCTGGCTACCTAATACTGTGGTTTCTCTAGCTACCTAATACTTGGGGGCACCTCTAGCTACTTAATACTGAGGTTCCTTTAGCTACCTAATACTTGGGGGCACCTCTAGCTACTTAAAGGATACCACAACCGAAGGGTTGTGGTAAAAATGATTGCAGCAGTGTGTAGGTAGTCAGGAGCACATACCAGCTGTTCTTCCACCCCTCCTCCGTCTGCCGCCATTCTCATTGTATCCCTCCCGGTGTGCGGCGACTTTTCAGAACTTTGCCCCGGACATACTGCGCCCTGTGTGCGCAGTATGTCCTTCCCTCTTCACTTCTGGCCGGAGGCTCAGAAGCTGCTGTCCCCTCTGTGCTGCGTGTGCGCTCCATTACACCGAGCGCCACATGATTAGCATATGACGCTCAGTGTAATGGAGCGCACACGCAGCACAGAGGGGACAGCAGCTTCTGAGCCTCGCACTATGCGCCGGCCAGAAGTGAAGAGGGAAGGACATACTGCGCACACAGGGCGCAGTATGTCCGGGGCAAAGTTCAGGAAAGTCGCCACACACCGGGAGGGATACAATGAGAATGGCGGCAGACGGAGGAGGGGTGGAAGAACAGCTGGTATGTGCTCCTGACTACCTACACACTGCTGCAATCATTTTTACCACAACCCTTCGGTTGTGGTATCCTTTAATACTGAGGGACCTTCTGGTAGGATAATGCTAAGAGTCACATGTAGGTACCTATGACGGGCAAGGGATGTAAGGAAGAGGTGACAGCTGGGACAGCCAGCACAGTTGTGCTGCAGTTTGGTGGGGGTTTGTAGGTTCATGGAGGTTCCAGGACATCTGTGCCTATAGGCTCCTGTCAGGTAAATCCGGGCCTGGAAATGCAATAACATTTTAAAGGACACTTTAAAACCACTTAAGGACCGGGGCTGTTATTGCAGATCTGCGCTGCGTGGGCTCTCCAGCCCGCAGCGCAGATCGTGTGCACGGCAGAGCGATCAGACTTCCCCCCCCTTTTTCCCCACTAGGTGGATGACCTGCTGGGGGGGTCTGATCGCCGCTGCTCCGTGTGGCCGAGCGGGGGGTGGGGTTCTTCAAAGCCCCCCTCCGCAGCATTTTCCGCGCTCCCTCCTTCCCCTTACCTCCCTCATTCAGCTGCGCAGGACGGATATCCGTCCTGCGCATTGTGGGATAGGATTTAGCCTGATCAAATGACGGTGATCCCCGGCCAATGAGAGGCCGGGGATCGCCGATCTGCCTTACGGCGCTGCTGCGCAGCAGCGCCGTATTGATGTGAACAGCGGGGATTTCTTCCCCGCTTGTTTACATTAGGCGTGCGAGCCGCGATCGGCGGCTCGCACACTGTTCACGGAGACAGTCTCCGTGAACTGACATGGAAAGGCCGCTCGAACGAGCGGCCGTTTCCATGTAATAACCACTTAAACTCGCCGCCGCCTATCGGCGTTAGGCGGTCCTTATTAAGTGAAAGGGATATGGAGGCCGCTATATTTATTTGCTTTTACAGGGTGTACAGCAGTGGTCCTCAAACTAAGGCCCGCGGGCCGAATGTGGCCCCCTGAGGCTTTTTTACCGGCCCCACACACACAAAATGTATTACTTATAAATGCGGTCTGCTGCATCTTTGAACATTGCCAGGCCGCATATACAGTGGCTTGCACGCCCACTCTCATCAACCAATGAGGAGCGGTGGACATCTCCTCTGACGTCAGCCGACCGGCCGGTCAGCTGACGCGCCTCCTCCCCACATAAAGGTCCTTTCTGTGCGCGCGCGCACGCGACAATGCGAACCTATGTGCTGCTGGCAAACCCGTCCTCGGCGTGCTAGACGCCCGAGGCACGGATAGATTGCTAGGCAGGGAGATGGAGGCAGCTGCGGTAGTATCGCTGTTCACCGCAGCTGTCTCTTCGACGTTTGTTACAGTAAGGAATCTGTCTACCAAGTTTCGTTCAAATCAATCAATGCGTTTTTGAGTGATCGCGGCACATACATACAGTGGTTTGCAAAAGTATTCGGCCCCCTTGAAGTTTTCCACATTTTGTCATATTACTGCTACAAACATGAATCAATTTTATTGGAATTCCACGTGAAAGACCAATACAAAGTGGTGTACACATGAGAAGTGGAACGAAAATCATACATGATTCCAAACATTTTTTACAAATGAATAACTGCAAAGTGGCGTGTGCGTAATTATTCAGCCCCTTTTGGTCTGAGTGCAGTCAGTTGCCCATAGACATTGCCTGATGAGTGCTAATGACTAAATAGGTGCACCTGTGTGTAATCTAATGTCAGTACAAATACAGCTGCTCTGTGACGGCCTCAGAGGTTGTCTAAGAGAATATTGGGAGCAACAACACCATGAAGTCCAAAGAACACACCAGACAGGTCAGGGATAAAGTTATTGAGAAATTTAAAGCAAGCTTAGGCTACAAAAAGATTTCCAAAGCCTTGAACATCCCACTGAGCACTGTTCAAGCGACCATTCAGAAATGGAAGGAGTATGGCACAACTGTCAACCTACCAAGACAAGGCCGTCCACCTAACACAGGCCGTCCACTCACAGGCCGAACAAGGAGAGTGCTGAACAGAAATGCAGTCAAGAGGCCCATGGTGACTCTGGACGAGATGCAGAGATGTACAGCTCAGGTGGGAGACTCTGTCCATAGGACAACTATTAGTCGTGCACTGTACAAAGTTGGCCTTTATGTAAGAGTGGCAAGAAGAAAGGCATTGTTAACAGAAAAGCATAAGAAGTCCAGTTTGCAGTTTGCCACAAGCCATGTGGGGGACACAGCAACCATGTGGAAGAAGGTGCTCTGGTCAGATGAGACCAAAATTGAACTTTTAGGCCAAAATACAAAACGCTATGTGTGGCTGAAAACTAACACTGCACATCACTCTGAACACACCATCCCCACTGTCAAATATGGTGGTGGCAGCATCATGTTCTGGGGGTGCTTCTCTTCAGCAGGGACAGGGAAGCTGGTCAGAGTTGATGGGAAGATGGATGGAGCCAAATACAGAGCAATCTTGGAAGAAAACCTTTTGGAGTCTGCAAAAGACTTGAGACTGGGGCGGAGGTTCACCTTCCAGCAGGACAACGACCCTAAACATAAAGCCAGGGCAACAATGGAATGGTTTAAAACAAAACATATCCATGTGTTAGAATGGCCCAGTCAAAGTCCAGATCTAAATCCAATCGAGAATCTGTGGCAACATCTGAAAACTGCTGTTCACAAACGCTGTCCATCTAATCTGACTGAGCTGGAGCTGTTTTGCAAAGAAGAATGGGCAAGGATTTCAGTCTCTAGATGTGCAAAGCTGGTAGAGACATACCCTAAAAGACTGGCAGGTGTAATTGCAGCAAAAGGTGGTTCTACAAAGTATTGACTCAGGGGGCTGAATAATTACGCACACCCCACTTTGCAGTTATTTATTTGTAAAAAATGTTTGGAATCATGTATGATTTTGGTTCCACTTCTCACATGTACACCACTTTGTATTGGTCTTTCACGTGGAATTCCAATAAAATATGACAAAATGTGGAAAACTTCAAGGGGGCCGAATACTTTTGCAAGCCACTGTAGAATAGCAGTTCTGGCACCAAACTTCCACATAGAACCCATAAAGCAGTCATTTACTGGCTTCTGGGTTGTGCTGCAGGCTTTTGCAGGCCATTGGGTGACATTATGGCTCACATATGACTTGCTATGTTAGGGTAACGATATCTGCACTGTATTGGGGGCCTAATAGGCTGCACATGCTATGTTGGAGGGCCATACTACCCGCATATGCTGTGTTGGAGTGCATACTATCTGCACATGAAGTTTTGGAGGGCATACTATCTGCACATGCAGTGCTGGGGGGGCATACTATCTGCACATGCCACAGCGACCGCTGCACCGCAGGCCCTATGCCAGTGGATGCATGCTTGTTTCTGGTGTGTGATTCAGACACTACTGCAGTCAAAGACATTAGCAAGGCAACAGTAGGCTGACCAGATGTCCTCTTTTCCCGGACAGGTCCTCCCAGGTTTTTGAAATGTCTCCGTGAAGAGAGCCGAACACAGAGCGAGTCACAAGAGCCGATTGAAGAGACAGAGAGCCGAACAGCCAAGACTCAGTCCAGTGTTTTCCCCAGAGCCTATCAGCTGGGCAGTAGTGTTGTCTGGATCATGAACGATTCGGATCTTTGATCCGGATCTTTTTTGTGAGTCAGATCATCCTGATCATTCGTTCATTGTAATGATCCGGATGATTCGACTCACAAATAGATCCGGATCAAAGATCCAAATCGTTCATGATCTGGACCACACTACTGCCCAGCTGATAGGCTCTGGGGAAAACACTGGACTGAGTCTTGGCTGTTCGGCTCTCTGTCTCTTCAATCGGCTCTTGTGACTCGCTCTGTGTTTGGCTCTCTTCACGGAGACATTTCAAAAACCTGGGAGGACCTGTCCGGGAAAAAAAGACATCTGGTCAGCCTAGGCAACAGGTATTGTTTAAAAGGAAACAAATATGGCAGTCCCCATATCACTCTTACTTCAGGTTCCCTTTAAGAGACTTTTCCGCCCAGCTAATACATTGCCCTAGACCAGTGTTGCCAACCATCCGTGAATTTACGGATTGTCAGTAAATATAGTATCAATTTTCCCTGCCCATGAAATCCGTAGCTGTGGCAGTGGTGTCCGTAAAAATATTTACTTAAGGTGGAGGGTTGGTGGGGTGAGGTGGGAGTGTGAGGGCTTGTGAGAGGGTTTGTGGGAGGGTGTGTTTGTTTGTGGGAGGGTGTGAGGGCTTGTGGGAGGGTGTGTGGGTTTGTGGGAGGGTATGTGGGCTTGTGCAGGGCCGGATTTGTACTCTTTACCGCCCAAGGCCGCTGTTACCAGCCCCTATTCAGTATAGGTAACCTCATACCCCCCCCCCCTCTTAATCCCTCCTTTTCCCACCCCCCTTTCAGTATAGGTAGCCAGCTCGCCATCACACCGCAGCAGCCATCAGTGTCACTCATTTCTCTATTCGTCTCCAGTGCCGAAGCTTCCTCTTCCCCTCTGTCTCCAATGCTGCCCAAGTCCATAGCCGCTGGCCACAATGCAAACATGCACGGAGAGCAAGGTGGTCGTTGTTGGCAGCAGAGTACCGCAGTCAGGGACTCACCTGATCTCCCTGCATTGCAGCATTTGCAAGTTTGCAAATGCTGCATAAGTCCAGCCTGCTGCTTTGGTGCCCTTGCTCCTGTGGTGCCCTAGGCCATGGCCTAGGTGGCCTTGCCTGAAATCCGGCCCTGGGCTTGTGGGAGGGTGTGTGGGCTTGTGGGAGGGTGTGAGGGCTGGTGTGTGGGTTTGTGGGAGGGTGTGTGGGCTTGTGGGAGGGTGTGTGGGCTTGTGGGAGGGTGTGAGGGCTGGTGTGTGGGTTTGTGGGAGGGTGTGTGGGCTTGTGGGAGGGTGTAGACTATAGAAAGCTATAGAAGGCTGCAAGGAACGATACATAGAGGAATGGAGAAGTGAAAAAGAATTCCAAGAAACTTGCTGTCTATCAATCACTACAGAGGGAGTACACAATGGCTCCATATCTGGAGAGGCTACACCACCACAAAGACAGACCAGACCCTGAACCGGTACCGTCTGAGCGCCCACAGCCTGGAGATAGAGACAGGGCGCCACAGACAGACATGGAAGCCCCGGGAGGAGAGACTGTGCAGACAATGTGACCAGGGGGTCATGGAGGATGAGGTCCACTTCCTGCAGCAAATACGCACCTGTGAGGACCGCCCACTTCCAGAGACTCTCCGCCCACATCCAGGATTTTACCTCCACAGATGAGGAGAGGAAACTCTACATCCTACTGGGGGAGGAAGAAACAACCGTGCAAATAGCAGCCCGATATGTCACAGCCTGCCACCAACTGAGAGGAACATGATACCACATGGACTGTATTCCCCCCCAATACCCCCCTATGGACTGTATATCCCAGTCCACCATGCTGTCCCTTACATCTTCCACACACCTATGGACAGGGGCGCCTCTAGCCAATTTGTCACTCCAGGCGAGAAAACCTGTGGCGCCCCCCCATGAAAATAACCATATTATAGAGATACTGTAAAGTGGGAGTCACAGGAGGGAGAATTAATGGGAGAAATATTTCACAATGGGGGTCCTGTTTGACAGGTGCACACTGGGAAAGGAAAAAGCAGGAAGAGAGGAGGGAGGAGTATGGAGCACATGGGAAGCAGGAACTGAAGCAGAGCAATCAGGAGGGCATCCAGAGACACAGAAACTTTCCATGGCAAGTCAGATTATCATGTAAATAGTGCTGTACAGTGCTTCCCTACCACTGCTCCTGTTACTGCAGCTGCCATCATTATCCCAACCTGGACAGTATGACAACTGTCTGTTCTGCTGAATAATCAGCATACGCTGTGAGTGACAACATATATGCTGATAATCAGAATGATTAATCATTAATGCTGGGCAGCCAGGGTTTGTACATGACTATGTACTCTGTAAAGTGCTGCAGAGGATGCCAGTGCTATATAAATACATAATAAGAATATGGTAGGACATTAGACTATGATGACTGTGGTAGGATTAGAGTGTGAGCTCCTCTGAGGACAGTCACTGACATGACTATGTACTCTGTAAAGTGCTGCAGAAGATGTCAGAGCTATATAAATACATAATAATAATATGGTAGGACATTAGCCTATGACTATGGTAGGGATTAGATTGTGAGCTCCTCTGAGGACAGTCAGTAACATGACTATGTACTCTGTAAAGTGCTGCAGAAGATGTCAGAGCTATATAAATACATAATAATAATATGGTAGGACATTACACTATAACTATGGTAGAGATTAGACTGTGATCTCCTCTAAGGACAGTCAGTGGCATGACTATGTACTCTGTAAAGTGCTGCAGAAGATGTCAGAGCTATATAAATACATAATAATAATATGGTAGGACATTACACTATAACTATTCTAGAGATTAGATTGTGAGCTCCTCCGAAGACAGTCAGTGACATGACTATGTACTCTGTAAAGTGCTGCAGAAGATGTCAGTGCTATATAAATACATAATAATAATATGGTAGGACATTAGACTATGACTATGGTAGGATTAGTTGGTGAGCTCCTCTGAGGACAGTCAGTGACATGACTATGTACTCTGTAATGTGCTGCAGAAGATGTCAGTGCTATATAAATATATAATAATAATATGGTAGGACATTAGACTATGACTATGGTAGGATTAGACTGAGCGCTCCTCTGAGGACAGTCAGTGACATGACTATGTACTATGTAATGTGCTGCAGAAGATGTCAGTGCTATATAAATACATAATAATAATATGGTAGGACATTAGGCTAGGACTATGGTAGGATTAGAGTGTGAGCTCCTCTGAGGACAGTCAGTGACATGACTATGTACTCTGTAATGTCCTGCAGAAGAGGTCAGTGCTATATAAATACATAATAATAATATGGTAGGACATTAGAATATGACTATGGTAGGATTAGAGTGTGAGCTCCTCTGAGGACAGCCAGTGACATGACTATGTACTCTGTAATGTGCTGCAGAAGATGTCAGTGCTATATAAATATATAATAATAATAATAATATGGTAGGACATTAGACTATGACTATGGTAGGGATTAGACTGTGAGCTCCTCTGAGGACAGTCAGTGACATGACTATGTACTCTGTACAGTGCTGCAGAAGATGTCAGTGCAGAAACCCCAGCTAAGGTTTTCATCCCACCTGATGACAATCCAAGGTTGCGGAGGACAGCAAGGGAGCGATCAGCCAGAAGGGGACTGGAGAAAGCCCCAAGTATGTATATTTTTTATTTTTTGAGGTTTGTCTAATATATTGTTCAAACATGATGGTGAGTCACCATCATGTTTGAACAATACAGTATATTAGACAAACCTCTACAAAAAATATACATACTTATTGGTGAGGTCCCTTTAAGTCCAGTGTGTTGTGATACTCATGATTATAACTATAGAAGGGGGAAAAGGATGAGGACTGCACTGGTCTTAAAATTAATAGTATCAGACTGCAAAAAAAAAAATAATAAAAAAAAAAAAGATAACACATACAGTGCTTCTACAGCCTGTCACGTCTCTGATCGTGCACAGGCTAGCTAGTCTGTTCTGCTTGACTACTTGCTCGGTTTCCCTGAAATGAAAAAAATGCAGTGCCAGCACAGGGAAATTGCATGTGTTCTCACCCCAGCTGGATCTGGATGTTTTACTAGGGAATCTAAAAGTTACGTCAGTCACGTTACAGGGGAATCTAAAAGTTACATCACATTTACAGTTTGAGGAATACCTGCCGCTAGGGACATTACAAGAATGAACCCATAAAAGCATCCTCTGCCAGACTGCCACATGTGCCCCTCTCTCTCTCTCAAGTTACTGCTCCTGCAGATTAGTGTTGTCCGGATCATGAACGATTCGGATCTTTGATCCGAATCTCTTTTGTGAGTCGAATCATCCGAATCATCAAAATGAGTGATTCGGATTGCAAAGGGGGCGTGGCCAGGAGCGGCACGCCCCCTCCCTCTCAGGGGGCAGGGGGGTCCTGGAAGGGAGCAGAGATGGATCGCTCTGTTAGAGGGGAGGCAGCCTTGCAGGGAGACAGGTAGATGAGAGAGGGGACATGGGTGCCACTGCCAGATATGTGTAGAGCACACGTACTGGCTGTAATGTGCTGCTCATTATAGGCTGGCTGTTCAGTAGTTGTGCACAGTGATCACATTGGAAAGTTTTGGCTCAGAAGCACAGCTCAGTAACTTTGTAGACAGCGTGCTGGGCTAGGACAGGGCAATATGATCCTCATGCACTGCTCTAAACAGCTGCACTTCACTTCTGGGAATGCTTTGGGGAATGCTTTCTTTCACTGTGCGACGTTTGCATTCAAAGTATACAGATGACCATATAGGTGAAATTTATGTAAAGCATATGATTGCAGCATGTGGGTATTGTGTGCAAAAAAACCATTTCTGCTCTCTGCTCGTCCCTCCTCCCATCTCTGTTCACTCCCTGCCCTTCTCTGTCCACTCCCTGACCTTCTCTGTCTGTCCACCCCCCTCCCCTTCTCTGTCCACTGCAGGGAAAGTCCCGTCCTGCTAGTCATTTCACCCCTGAATGCTTCCCTAGTAAAATGATCCGAGATTCGGATCAAAGATCCGGATCTTTTCAATGATCCGATTCGAATCACCAGAATCACCCTAAAGGCTCATACACACGTCTGATTTTTGCGAACGACGGGTCGTTTGAACGTCCCGTCGTTCAGTCGTCCGCACGCCGAATCAGGCGTGTGTACAGACTGTCGCTCGCGTGATAAGACTGAGCTCAAATGGATCCCGGCGTATCGCTCAAACTCAGTCATATCACGCGAACGACAGTCTGTACACACGCCTGATTCGGCGTGCGGACGACTGAACGACGGGACGTTCAAACGACCCGTCGTTCGCAAAAATCAGACGTGTGTATGAGCCTTAACTCATCTGGCAAGGGGGCGGAATTAGAGGCGGCGCCGCAACTCACCGTGGCCACTGATGTGAAGAGGGGGGCATAGTGTTGTCCGGATCATGAACTATTCAGATCTTTGATCCGAATCTCTTTTGTGAGTTGAATCATCCGAATCATCAAAATGAGTGATTCGGATCACAAAGGGGGTGGGGCCAGGAGCAGCACGCCCCCTCTCAGTGGGCAGATGGGTCCTCCTGGAAGCAGAGCAGAGATGGATCGCTCTGTTGGATGGGAGGCAGCCTTGCAGGGAGACAGGTAGATGAGGGAGAGGGGACATGGGAGCCACTGCCAGATATGTGTAGAGCACACATACTGGCTATAACGTGCTGCTCATTACAGGCTGTCTGTTCCGTAGTTGTGCACAGTGAACAAATTGGAAACTTTTGGCTCAGAAGCAGCACAGCTCAGTAACTTTGTAGACGTGCTGAGCTAGAATGACAGGGCAGGCACTGTGATCGCAGGGCAATATGATCCTCCTGCACTGCTCTAAACAGCTGCACTTCTCTTCTGGGAATGCTTTGGGGAATGCTTTCTTTCACTGTGCGACGTTTGCATTCAAAAGTATACAGATGAACATATAGGTGAAATATATGTAAAGCATATGATTGCAGCATGTGGGTATTGTGTGCAAACAAACATTTCTTCTCTCTGCTCGTCCCTCCTCCCTTCTCTGTCCACTCCCTGCCCATCTCTGTCCACCATCTCCCCTTTTCTGTGTGTCCACCCCCTCCCCTTCTCTGTCCACTCCCTGCCCATCTCTGTCCACCATCTCCCCTTTTCTGTCTGTCCACCCCCCTCCCCTTCTCTGTCCACCGCAGGGAAAGTCATGTCCTGCTAGTCATTTCACCACCGAATGCTTCCCTAGTAAAATGATCCAACATTCGGATCAAAGATCCAGATCTTTTCAATGATCCGATTCGAATCATCCGAATAATTGAAAAGATCCGAACTTCCCATCTCTAGGGGGGCGGCCTTAGAGGTGAAGGCGTGGAGCAGAGCTCTGTTTCTCCCTCTATTGGCTGGGGGAGGGGGGGGAGTGTATGTAGGTGGGGCTGTGATCTCCCTCATCCTTCCCTTATTCCCACAATCCCCCCTCCCATGTTAATGCTTTGTTTTTGCTTTGGCAATACTAAATGTATTTGGTCCTGCCAATAAAGCTTATTTGGATTTGGTGTGAGGGCTTGTGTGAGCATGTCAAACCGATACATGCGACCAATTTAGGCCCACATTTGGTTGCATTGTCGATTGGCAGGCACTTGGTGGTACCAATTTTTATTTGATTATAATCGAATTGAATGGTTGATTGGCTGCCAAGTGGTGTATGGTCACCTTTAGCTTTAGAGATAAGCATGAGAAAGGGTAGTGCAGGCAGGATAGGGATAGGCATTGGAGGCGGGCAGCACCATTTTACGGACACCAGCATGTCACAGAGCTGTCAAAAATAATAGGAGTCGCAATACCAATTTTCCAGTGCCTGATGTCAGTTTTGTCAATATTATACCAAGTGAGAATGAGAATGATAAAATGTTGTGGTCTAACAGTGACAGCTTTGCTGTGATTGGCCAGGGTGTGTGTCAGAGGCGGGGCTATGACAGGGGTCCGCCTGCACAGCACAGAGCCAGTGGCGTAGCTAGGGTGTTTGACACCCGGTGCGTATAATTTACCAACCTCCCCCCCCCAAAAAAAAAGCGAAGCGCGTAGTGGCAAAAAAATGGGTGTGGACATGACATCACATGGGTGGGGGTAACTGTAATGTAACTGTAACAGTAAGGCAGTGGGCTTATATAGGTAGCCAGAATAGTTGCCCCCAGCATAGGTTAGATAGGTAGGTGCCCCCAGTATAGGTTAGTTAGGTAGGTGCCTCCAATATAGGTAGCCAGTATAGCTGCCACCAGTATAGGCTAGCTAGGTAGGTAGGTGCCACAATACATGTTAGATAGGTAGGTGCCCCAGTAGGGCTGCACAATTTTAGGTAAAAATTGAAATTGCGATTTTTCTCTCAAAAATTGCGATTTCGATTTTTTCACGATTTTTTTTCAAACGATTGCTTTAAGAGAAACTCCGACTCTTGAACTTTATCCCAATCAGTAGCTGATACCCCATCACAAATGGATCATCAGGGGGCTCTATATGGCTGATATTGTGGTGAAACCCCTCCCACAAGAACAAGAAAAGAACGTACTCTTGGCAGTTTGCTGTCTGTGAACCTTGCTGCATTGTGGGAAATAGCTGTTACCAACTGTCAAAAACCATGCAGCAGCTACTGTCAGCAGTGTTCACTGGTGTTCCTTTTTAAGAGCCGGGCAGCGGGGGCGGTTCATGTGAGGGCAGCGGGGGGCGGTTCACGTGAAGACGATATAGTTATCGTCACTATCTGCAGTTTTCAGAGAGCCCGCCCGCTTGTCTGGCTGCACCGCTGTGTGCCGATTGGCCAGAGCCGCCAGAAGCAGTGAATATGTATTGTGGTTAATGAGCGGGGGGCGGGTCCACTCGAGAGAGCGGCACACACAGCTTTACCAATCGCTGGGTAGCGATGGAATGACGGCAGCGGTAGGCGGAGCTGTACAGAGCGTACAGCTCCGCCTACCGCTGCCGTCATTCCATCGCTACCCAGCGATTGGTAAAGCTGTGTGCCGCTCTCTCGAGTGGACCCGCCCCCTCGCTCATTAACCACAATACATATTCACTGCTTCTGGCGGCTCTGGCCAATCGGCACACAGCGGAAGGCGGGCCAGACAAGCGCGCGGGCAGCGGGCGGGCACTCAGTAAAAACCGAGGATACTGACGATCACCAGATCGTCTTGGCACGAACCGCAGTTTCGGTTTTGAACCGAAAAAACCGTGCAGCCCTATGCCCCAGTATAGATTACATAGGTAGCTGCCCCCAGTATATTTTAGATAGGTAGCTGCCCCCCAGTATAGGTTAGATAGGTAGCAGCCCCCCCCCCCCAGTATAGGTACACCACACATGCTGTATACACCACACACTTTACACACACACACACACAGATCCTGCAAACTCTCCTCTCCATCTCCTGGTGGGTGCACTATGGCTGCTGTCTGCATGCTGTCCTGGGGAAGCTCCAGCATCAGATTACACTCAGTGTTGGCAGCTATGGGAGGGGGTGGGGTTACTCTGCCTGACATCAGACACTAGTGCCTCACAGACTTGCACCGAAGTTTTCCAGCACTTGTCAGCTGCTGAGAAGCAGCGAGCAGTAGAGATGGGAAGTTCGGATCTTTTCAATGATCCGGATGATTCGAATCGGATCATTGAAGAGATCCGGATCTTTGATCCGAATCTCGGATCATTTTACTACCGGCACATTCGGGGGTGAAATGAATAGCAGGACAGGTCTTTCCCTGCTGTGGACAGGAGAAGGGGAGGGGGGTGGACACATAGAGAAGGGGAGAAGATGGACAGAGGGCAGGGAGTGGACAGAGAAGGGAGGAGGGACGAGCAGAGAGCAGAAATGTTTGCACACAATACCCACATGCTGCAATCATAGGCTTTACATGTATTTCACCTATATGCTCATCTGTGTACTTTGAAAGCAAACGTCGCACAGTGAAAGAAAGCATTCCCCAAAGCATTCCCAGAAGTGAAGTGCAGTGCCTGCAAAGTTACTGAGCTATGCTGAGCTGAGCCAAAAGTTTCCAATGTGATCACTGTGCAGCACTATGGAACAGACAGCCTATAATGGGCAGCACGTTATAGCCAGTATGTGTGCTCTACACATATTAGTGTTGTCCGGATCATGAACGATTCGGATCTTTGATCCGAATCTATTTTATGAGTCGATCATCCGAATCATCAAAATGAACGATTCGGATCGCGAAAGGGGCGGGGCCAGGAGCGACACGTCCCCTCTCAGCGGGCAGCGGGGTCCTGGAAGCAGAGCTGAGATGGATCGCTCTGTTGGATGGGAGCCAGCCTTGCAGGGACAGGTAGATCAGAGAGGGGACATGGGTGCCACTGCCAGATATGTGTAGAGCACACATACTGGCTATAATGTACTGCCCATTACAGGCTGTCTGTTCCGTAGTGCTGCACAGTGAACACATTGGAAGCTTTTGGCTCAGCACAGCTCAGTAACTTTGCAGACAGTGTGATTGAAAGGCAATATAATCCTCCTGCACTCGGCACTAAACAGCTGCACTTATCTTCTGGGAATGCTTTCTTTCACTGTGCGACCTTTTCTTTCAAAGTGTACAGATGAACATATAGGTGAAATATATGTAAAGCATATGACTTCAGCATGTGGGTATTACGTGCAAACATTTCTGCTCTCTGCTCGTCCCTCCTCCCTTCTCTGTCCACTCCCTGCCCTCTGTCCATCTTCTCCCCTTCTCTGTGTGTCCACCCCCCTCTCCTTCTCCTGTCCACAGACCTGTCCTGCTGTTCATTTCACCCCCGAATGCTTCCAGTAGTAAAATGATCCGAGATTCGGATCAAAGATCCGGATCTCTTCAATGATCCGATTCGAATCATCCGGATCATTGAAAAGATCCGAACTTCCCATCTCTAACACATATTTGGCAGTGGCACCCATGTCCCCTCTCTCTCATCTACCTGTCTTCCTGCAAGGCTGCCTCCCTTCCAACAGAGCGATCCATCTCAGCTCTGCTTCCAGGACCCCGCTGCCCGCTGAGAGGGGGCGTGTCGCTCCTTGCCCCGCCCCTTTTTCGATTCGAATCACTCATTTTGATGATTCGGATGATTCGACTCACAAAATAGATTCGGATCAAAGATCCGAATCGTTCATGATCCGGACAACACTAGCGAGCAGTGCTCGTGCAGTCTGTGGAGGTCTGTATAAGGTAATCACAGAGCGGAGGTAACTATACCTGGTCCACCGTCCTGGAGGGGAGAGTGGCGCTCTTGGCTCCACCCCTTTGTGAACTGAATCGTTCATTTTGATGATTTGACTCACAAAAGAGAGGGTAAAAAAACTTATGAGAGGGTTGGTCTGCTGTATGATTGGTCGGGGGAGTGGAATGGTGAAGGGAGGGTGTTCCTGGCATAAAAGTCCTGTAGAGACAGACTATAAAACCTTCATTGTACAGCTGGGATCTGCAGACTCATCAGCTCTACCATGGAGACCTGCGGGGACACCAGACTGGTATGATATGTGGGGTGTGTATATATCATTGCTTTTGTGATGCTTTGCTGAACATATTTGGATTTGTAAAGTGCCAACAAGCTAAAGTATTGTATGTACTGTAAATAGGTGTGGGGATCACTCTGCATTGTACTATATTCAGACTGCATGTTGGATGACTTCTGCCTACAGTTACACTAATAATAGTAATGTATTTTATACAGGTCAGTGCTACATAAATGTTGATTACTAAGTAATAACTCTCCTCATAGGGTCTGGGTGACACCAGCACTGAGCAGGCAGCACATACACTCTGAGCTGCTGGGACTGACAGACGTTTCCTCTCCCAACTTTGCATCTCTACTGACTTCACAGACAGAAACTCTGTCACTGAGGGAGGAGTTATGTAAATTTACATAATTCTGCTGCCCAATAACACAAGGAGGGGAGGAGCCAGTATCATAACACAGCAATGTGCCTGTGCTTAACTCAATAATACCCAGGGCAAGTTTTGACTTCTGAGAACTGAATCACACACCTGTACACGCCACATAAAAGTCATTTGAAATGAACGACCCATATCCCCGTATCGGACAAAAATCGTTGTAAACCTGTAGCCAAGCGATGTTGATGAATGACCGATATTCTGCCCGATCCGACTGGTGGATCAATTCAGACAATTATTGGGCATATATTGTGCAGTCGTCTGCGTTAGTGTTGCCAACCTTTCAAATTATTTTTACTGACAAAGATAGAAAAATTTACTGAACAAAAAACTAATTAGGAGGTACCAAAGCAGGGCATATACTCCAAATACAAGACAAGTAATTACTAAAATATTAAAGAAATCGTATTAATTATCAAATCTCAACATACACACATATTGCATAAAAACGACCCAATGACCGTCAACACCTCACCAATTCATACCACATATGCACGTCAACACTCACACCTGGTTCTAGTAAGGAGATGCATCTCATATAATTAGGACAATTGCTTAAAGATATGATTCCCATGCAAAAGCCAATTCCTCATTCTGTTTGAATAGCGTACAAAACAATGAATGCACAGTTCCTGAAGTTGTGTAAACAGTCCGTTGCGTTTGACTATGCAGTCGATTGAGCCAAACTCAGCAAGGAACAGTCAATTATTGCGCAGCGGTAATGGTGAGCGATATCGGGATGCGTGACGAACACAAAGAAACCCCTGGCGCTGTTCCCTAGTGTATAAATATGTGTGCGTTTATACATTACCTGCCCTGTGTCACGGTGCCCATCCGTCTTCTGAATCTGCTGCTATTCCATTGGCCCCATACATGCATGATGTCACACACGTCACGCTGATGGCATGTATGGGGCCAATGGAAGAGAGGCGGATTCAGAAGATGAACGGGCACCAAGCGGTGGGGGACACAGGGCAGGTAATGTATAAACGTGCACATGTATACACTAGGGAACAGTGGTGATGCAGCGGATGCAGGAGACTCTGGCGATTCCCGAGAGATTTCATGCTCTAATCAATCGGGAATCGGCCTGCGGTGTATGGGAAGCCGACAGATCTTTCTCTAATCAGATTGGATGAGAGATTTGTCGGTCAGGAGCGGCGCTCCCATAGAGGCAAAGGGGTCAATTGCCCCGGGGCCCCAACCTCTGCAGGGGCCCCGTGCCGCCCTCCCTGTCAATGCTGCTCCCCAGGTCTCTGTAATTGCTTCCTGTAATTACTCAGCGGGCGGACAGAAAGCGGCTGCACATACCGTGCACACTCTGAGGCTGGCAGCTGTCTCCTTCCCATTCTATGACCCGGTTCATGGCTGTCTGCTACATCTGTCAATGTTAGCGCATGGAGTGTGTAAGTTATCAGCTGGTCAGAGCTGGAGGTAAATACCAAACACTTTTACTTGGTTTAACCCTTTCACTGCCAGCCAATTTGTCCTAAATGCAAACAGCTACTGCTAAGCATTAATTAGACATTTATCACTCATTAGGTTTACTTAGGATTATTGAGAAGAAAACCTACATGAAATAGAACATATTATAGTAACGAATTGGGCTTGAACACTGAAACAAAACTTTGAGATCAGGGTCGTAACAATAGCCCCTGCAAGGGATGCAGCTGCAGGGGGGCCCTTAGGGGGAGATGTCTGAGAGGGGGCCCCTAGCTCTGGGGACCTCCAGGGCCATTTTTAAGGGCAAGGAGGGGGCGTAGTGCAGGAAGGGGGAGCAGCAGGCACAAACAGCAGCGGGGAGGGGGCCCTCTCTCAGGCTACCATCAGCGCTCCCCCCTCCAGCAATGACAGCTGGGGGGCCCATCCAAAGTTTTGCAGGGGGGCCCAGTGATTTCTAGTTACGCCCCTGTTTGAGATATAACAACATTTTTAAGTGAAATTTGTTAAGTGAAATAAACAATAAAATGTTTTTCTGTTGTTGTTTCTTCAAAGACAAATTACATTTACTGACAAAAATGTACTGTTTGTAAAAAGCTTCCATTCTGCTGAATCCAATGATATCAGATATGTATTCATATCCCACTTTTCATGTTCTGGAATAGCTGCACAAGTACAGGGAGCCAGATGTAGGTGCAGCCAGTATAGGTTGCCAGGAATAGGTGCCACCAGTACAGGTATTGGTGCGGCCAGTATAGGTAGCCAGGAATAGATGCCCCAGTATTGGTAACAGGTATAGGTAGCCAGGAATAGATGCCCCAGTATAGGTAAAAGGTATAGGTGACGCAGTATAAGTAGTAGGTATAGGTACCCCCAGTATAGGTAGTAGGTATAGGTAGCAGGTATAGTTGCCCCAGCATAGCTAATAGCTATAGGAGCCCCCAGTATATGTAGCAGGTATAGGGGCCAGTGCATGAGGGGGGTCCGACCTCATCCTCCATCCCTCCACATGGGCCCCATTCCTGTGACCCCCCCTCCTCCTCATATGGCTGGAGCAGCAGTCGGGTTGTAATTACTCACCCGATCGCTCGCTCCATGTAGTGTGTCCCCGATGGCTACAGGCTCCTGTCTGCTCTACCGATCCTGTATGACACGTATGCAGTCACGCATCATACTGGAAGTAGAGGAGAGAAAGGAGGCGGCTGCGGCGGGGAAGTACTTCCTGTATATCACACTTACAGGAACCGCTATTCTTTCCTCTTGACAGCAGCCGTATCCGCTCTGCTGTGACAGTCTGGTTGGAAAAGGGCTGGGGAGGAATATAGAGGAAGCGGCCGCCGCCTCCAGCTCAGAAGGCAACAAGGTGGCAGCCATGGGGAGGGAGGGGGGAGCAAGCAGGATGCCGCAGAGAGGTGGGGGGCTGTCAGGATGCTGCCCCAGGGCCCATTGCCACCTGAGGAACCTGCCTCACTTGGCATCATGGGCCACCTGGCGCTGATTACCCAATGTGGTAATGCTTAGTGGTTTGAGGCCCAACTAGATGTGCCCATCCCTCCAGCCTACAAGCCAGTTATGGTTACATGAATGACTGGATAGAGATCATGCACACCGATACTGAACGGGCTCGATTCACAAAGCGGTGCTAACCCAGTTAGAAACTTTAGGCATGATAACCATTGCACCATGCTGGTGAAAAGCCAGTTTAGGCGTGATAAGTTTAGGCATGATAAGTTTAGGTGTGATAAGTTTAGGCATGCTAAGTTTAGATAAGTTTAGATCGCTTGCAAAGTCCCGCATGCAAAGCAGCGCCATTAAACTCTATGCGAAGTGCACCAGACTTTGCTAGCGTAAAACTTTTGATCAGCTGTGCACTGTGGTGCTAACGCAGTTGGCGCTTAAACTTATCACGCCTAAACTTATCACGCCTAAACTTATCACGCCTAAACTTATCACGCCTAAACTTATCACGCCTAAACTTATCACGCCTAAACTTATCACGCCTAAACTTATCACGCCTAAACTTATCACGCCTAAACTTATCACGCCTAAACTTATCACGCCTAAACTTATCACGCCTAAACTTATCACACCTAAACTTATCACGCCTAAACTGAGTTTAGGCATGATAAAGGGCTTTTCACCAGGGTGCTAACTGTTAGCACCGCTTTGTGAATCCGGCCCAACATGTTACTATACCTGAAACCCCATGTGTTCTGTTTGTGTTATAGGCAGCTCTGAGCGGAATACTCTTATACGTTACTGCTATCTGTCACTGAATTGCATAATACTGTAATAATGAGACAGGGTCGTAGCTAGAAATGACTGGGCCCCATGGCAAAAAAAAATTATGGGCCCCCCCCCCCCCCCCCATCCACCTTCCAACCCCTCGGACCTCCCACCCAAACATTTTGTGGGGAAATCTGATTTCCCCACAAAACGCAACCAGATTGTCGGCAGATTTCCCCACAATATGCAACCAGACTGTTGGCAGATTTCCCCACAAATTGCAACCAGACTGTCGGCAGATTTCCCCACAAATTGCAACCAGACTGTTGGCAGATTTCCCCACAAATTGCAACCAGATTGGCGGCAGATTTCCCCCCAAAAAATGCAACCAAATTGGCAGCAGATTTCCCAAAATAATGCAACCAGATTGGCGGCAGATTTCCCCACAAATTGCAACCAGATTGGCGGCAGATTTCCCAAAAAATGCAACCAGATTGTCGGCAGATTTTCCCACAAAATGCAACCAGATTATCTGCAGATTTCCCGACAAAATGCAATCAGATTGTCGCCAAATTACCCCAACAAAATGCAATCAGATTGTCTCCAGATTTCCCCACAAAATGCAGTATATGTAGCCAGGTCAATAGTGGGCTAACATTAATTACCTGGAAGGAGGGTGGTTGGGCAGGCTGGCACGCTATTTGCGGTGCAGGCACTGCACTGGGTAGGCAGTTAGGTAGCTCGGTGGGAGGGTAGGCAGTTAGGTAGCTGGGTATGCAGATAGGTAGCTAGGTGGCAGGGTAGGCAGATGGGTAGCTAGGTGGCAGGGTAGGCAGAAAGGTAGCCGGGTAGGCAGATAGGTAGCTGTGTGGCAGGGTAGGCAGTTAGGTAGCTGTGTGGCAGGGTAGGCAGTTAGGTAGCTGTGTGGCAGGGTAGGCAGTTAGGTAGCTGGGTGGTAGGGTGGGCATTTAGGAAGCTGGGTGGCAGTTAGGAGGGTGGGCAGTTAGGAAGGTGGGTGGATGATTAGGCAGCTTGGTGGGTGGGTGATTAGGCAGCTGGGTGGGTGGGTGATTAGGCAGGTGGGTGGGTGAGTGATTAGGCAGCTAGCTGGGTGGGTGATTGGGCAGCTTGGTGGGTGGGTGATTAGACAGCTAGCTGGGTGGGTGATTGGGCAGGTGGGTGGGTGATTGGGCAGCTGGGTGGGTGGGTGATTAGGCAGCTAGCTGGGTGGGTGATTGGGCAGCTGGGTGGGTGGGTGATTAGGCAGCGGGTGGGTGGGTAATTAGGCAGCTGGGTATTTAGGCAGCTGGGTGGGTAATTGGCAGCTGGGCGGGTGGTTTACCGAGCCCGCAGCCCAGCGAGCAGGCAAGGGGACAGTGACTCCACTAAAGCAGGTTTGTGTATGTATGTATATTAATGTATTTAATTTTTTTTTGTTTTGTTTTTTTTTTCCATTTGTGTGCAAACTCCGCAAGCAAGGGGACACTGACTCCAGTAAAGCAGTGGTTTTTTTTGTTTTGTTTTGTTTTGTTTTGTTTTGTTTTTTTATTTAACAATATTACATTTATCAATTAATTATTTTCATTAAAGAGTAACTGTCAGGCTGCAAAAGCTAATTTAAGCCTCTATTCTCCTTTGTTAAACAGTTTAGAAGGAAGCCAAAAAGGCAATACTGAAGTTAAAAATCTCTCTTAGTTTTGATGTGTGCTGAACTGCAAGGATGTTAGACCCAAGCTCTTAAAAGGACGACAGGCCGCATACCATACTGCAAAGCATTCTGGTGCTGCTTGGGTCCTCCCCTCGGCTGCTAGTGATAAGTTACAGGGTCATGTTACACACAGCCAGCACTGAAAAATCTCCTGGCAGAGTATACTGCATGAGTCTGCTATTGCGCAAAAGGTGGATCAGCACAACACCAGGCCGCCTCCGAATGGCCTGGTGTTAGTACATAGCAAAAAAATGAGCAGCGCTACTTAAAAACAGACTAGTGCCTACCTGCAAAAGAGTGCAAGCCCCACTCGTGGGGTCGAATACACACCGAGCATACACATGACCTGTCTACCACTAGAGGAGGATGTTAGTTTCCTGTAACAGCTTGCATGCAACCTATTAAGTACTCGTCTATCCTCCATGGGAGGGGCCTAACACTAACTAAATCCTAACCTATGTATATGCATAGCCTGGGTGCGCTACCAGATAAAATTGAAAAATCGAAAATTGCGCAAAAGGTGGATCAGCGCAACACCAGGCCGCCTCCGAATGGCCTCCAATCAGAGATGCGCTGAGCCCCCCAGGAACTACAAACGCACCTTGAACCCAAACAGAAGCTCTGCATATACACCAAAAGCACGAGTGGGGCTTGCACTCTTTTGCAGGTAGGCACTAGTCTGTTTTTAAGTAGCGCTGCTCATTTAATTCGTTTTTGGTCAGCTGCTCCCACTTAACAGCCATGCTTTTGGTGTATATGCAGAGCTTCATACACTTTGCGTTTATTTTGTGGTGTCCGGGGTAACTGTTGCTGCATTTATTATTTAATGGTCATAGATGGCTATGTTTGCTGCTTTGGGGTCACGGTATACTTATAGCATCACACAGTTTCTGCACACCCATGTCATTTGACCACATCATGGCGTAAACACTGCTTTCTTATGCCTAGCATCATTACGTTAGCTCCGCCCACACAATGTCATGGCCATGCCCATTTATCGGCGCGGTGCGCATCCCCCCCATTTTTTGGGTACAGCCCCCTCCTAGGTTGAACAGACAAAAATCTGGTCATTCTAGCTGAGGGAAATGTGTTCTTTCACACTCCTCGATCTCCCAGCATGCCTGTCAGTGTAGCCGCACATAATGGGGGGTGCTGAGGGAAATACACACACACACACACACACACACGTGTATACACACACCACACATACATACACACACACCACACGTACACACATACACACACCACACATACACACACACACACGTGTACACACACCACACACACGCGTGTACACACACACACCACACATACACACACACACACACACACGTACACATACACACACACGTGTACACGTACACACACACTATATACACACGTACACGTACACACACACCACACATACACACACGTGTACACGTACACACACACTATATACACACGTACACGTACACACACACCACACATACACACACGTGTACATACACACACGTGTACACACACACACGTGTACACGCACACACACACACACACACCCCACACATACACACACACACGTACACATACACACACACGTGTACACGTACACACACACTATATACACACACGTACACACACACCACACATACACATACACACACACGTGTACACGTACACACACACACACTATATACACACGTACACGTACACACACACACACACCACACATACACACACGTGTACACACACACACACAGCATGCCTGTCAGTGTAGCGGCACATCAAGGCTGGGCTGAGGGAAATGTGTTCTCACACACAGAGGCGGATCTCTGCATGATTCACACATCATGACGGAATTAAAGTGAAGCTGAACTCTTGCACAGGACACATGGAAAACATAACAGAAATGCACCTGTGTGTATTTAGGGAGTTTAGCCTGTGTAATTCCCCCTCATCTGTGACTAAGCACAAGTTGTAATTTGATCTCCCCCTGTGTCACATGACTGCCTATGGCAGAGATGGCAGATAAGCTCATTTGAAAGCACAGGCTGTAAACCATATGTCTGCTCCCATTAATCAGGAAGTAGAAACTGTGCAGATTTATTTTAGGATTTGTATCGGCTGTAACAAAGATGTTTTTTCTTTAAAGGTTATTATGCTGTTTTGTATCTTTTAGAGCAGAGAGGAAGTTCTGAGTTCAGGTCCGCTTTAACTGCAGTTTCTGCTCTCTTCTGGAGTCGGTGACAGAAGTTCTGTATGAGGAGAGAAGATGAAGCGGAGAAGCTCCGAGTGTTCCTCTCTCCTCCCGGCGCTGCTGCTCCTCAGCCTTCCCCCGGGAGCTGCTGGTAAGCGGAGGGGGCATGCTGGAAACTGGGAGGCATTTATCAAGAGTGACTAACACAAAAATGTTGTTTTGTTTTTTTTTGTTTTTTTTTTTAAATCTGTGCAGAACTGTCTCAGACATCTTAAGAAAACAGTACATAATGCAAATTCCTTCTAAAACTGTTAGGAATCGGATCAGTGAATAATGGCGCACAGCGCCTATGCATAAAAATGGCGCCACATTAAAAAGATACGCTTATCGCTATTTATCGTTAGTACTGCATAATAATGGCGCACAGGGAAAAAAGAAGAAAAACGGCACACAGTAACGTTGTTTATCAATAGTGGCACACACTAACGTTATTTATCAATAGTGCCATTAATTTGCCAAACAACAGACGTTATTGCCCACAGAAATGGTTAGCAGAAATGGAAACACTTTTTTTAAATGTATTTATTTTGTCACAAAGTGTCATTTTCTGCTAACTTCAACTCTTCTATGAACTCATCATGCCTCTCAGCAAATACCTTGGGGTGTCTTCTTTCCAAAATGGGGTCATTTGGGGGTATTTATACTATCCTGGCATTCTAGCACCTCAAGAAACCTGACAGGTGCTCAGAAAAGTCGGAGATGCTTCAAACTGCGCAAATGTACTTTTTTGTACCATAGCTTGTAAACGCTTTTACAAAGTTTCTATATTCAAGAAGCAGCAAAAGTGCAGGACTCTCATGTGTCATACAGTCAAACAAGCGAGAAAGATTATCAGCAAGCTCTCGCCGATAAATATACACTTATTCGATTTTTATTTTATTTTATTTTTTATCAAAGACGTAGCACAATAAATTTGGACAAAAACTTGTATAGAAATGTTACTGTATTTGAAACATTTTACCACAGAAAATTAAAAAATTTTTTTTTTACAAAATTCCTGTCTTTTTTTAATGAATATAATAAAAACTAAATATCACAGCAGCAATCAAATAGCACCAAAAGAAAGCTCTATTAGTGACAAGAAAAGGAGGTAAAATTTGTTTAGATGGTAAGCTGTATGACCGAGCAATAAACCGTTAAATCTGTGCAGTGCTGAATTGTAAAAAAAAATGGCATGGTCACTAGGGGGGTTTAAAGCGAACCTTAAGTCAGAAATAAAAATGAGTTTTACTCACCTGGGGCTTCTACCAGCCCCCTGCAGCAGTCCTGTGCCCTCGCAGCCACTCACTAATCCTATGGTCACCCGCTGCCAGCTAGTTTCGTTTTTGCCGACAGGCCCGTCAGGACTGGCCACGCGTAGCTTTTTCCGCATTCCCGACTGCAATTAGCGTTATTGCGGGCCGCAACGCGTACAAAAATACGCGTTGCCGCATATCTATGATTGTGTAATGCGGCAACGCGTATTTTTGTACTCGTTGCGGCCTGCAATAGCGCTAATTGCAGTCGGGAATGCGGAAAAAGCAACGCGTGGCCAGTCCTGACGCGCCTGTCGGCAAAAACGAAACTAGCTGGCAGCGGGGGACCAGAGGATTAGTGAGTGGCTGCGAGGGCACAGGACTGCTGCAGGGGGCTGGTAGAAGCCCCAGGTGAGTAAAACTTTTTTTTTTTTTTTTTTTCTGGCTTAAGTGTCCCTTTAAGCCCGTGGTCCTTAAAGGGCAACTGAAGCAGGAGGTATATAAAGGCTGTCATATTTTTTTTTCCTTTTACAGTGGATCCAAGATAAACTTTTACTCATTGCATAATTGTGTTCCTTACATATAGTTTATAGGGCATTCCTCAAGCCAAATACTTTTTTTGGTTTGTTTTAACCTCCTTGGCGGTAACCCCGCCAAGGAGGTTAAAACGTAGTTCGGGGTAAGCCGCGCAGGAGGTTTTCTCCGATTTTGTTTAATTTTTTATTTTTTTATTTTTTATTTTTTTTTTTTTTTTTTTTACTGCACGCAGCTAGCCGATGGCCAATCAGTGCCAGGCAGCGCCGAGGGGTGGCTCGGGACTCCCAATGACGTCCCGACGTCGGTGACGTCATCCCGCCCCGTCGCCATGGCGACAGGGTAAGCCCTCCAGGAAATCCCGTTCTTTGAACGGGATTTCCTGATCGGAGATTGCCGAAGGCGATCGAAGAGGGCGGGGGGATGCTGCTGTTCAGCGGCTATCATGTAGCGAGCCCTGGGCTCGCTACATGATATAGGAAATTTTTTTTTTAAAAAAACTGCTGCGCTCCCTCCTGGCGGATTTTTTTTATACCGCCAGGGAGGTTAATACTCTATCTATATAAAATCGTGTTCGTGTGTGTGTGTGTGTATGTGCCGCGATCACTCAAACGGCTTGACCGATTTAAACGAAACTTGGTATACAGATCCCTTACTACCTGGGATGATATGTTCTGGGGGTCTCGCTTCCCCCCCTGCACACCTGGGCGGAGCTACAGGCAGCAAATCAGATTTCACCCATTGAAGTCCATGGAAAAAAATTAAAAGGCTGCCATTCTCACACTAATAAAGCCAGAGTCCCCACACTTGGCACAGTTGGTCACTTGGTGACCAAGGTTACAAATCCAGTAAAAGTGGGCGGAGCATAAAACAGCCAATCAAATTTCAGCCGTTCATTTTAAATGGGAAAATGTAAACTGCAGCCATTCTTAGACTGTTAATGGCAGGGTTCTCAAACTTGCCACACTTGGTCACTGGGTGAATGCGATTAAGATTCAAGAAAATGGGTGGCGCCTACAACAGCCAATCAAAAATGACACCTATTCATTTTCAAGGGGAATATTTAAACTGCTGCTATTCTTACACTGTTAATGGCAAAAGCTTCAAACTTGTGTTGTTTAGACAGCATTGCTAATTCATACTGTGTGTCCCACTGCCAGCAGCAGCAGCACATTCAGTGACTACTACCTGTGTGTGTGAGACACTTGTCTGTGTTGCTTAGACAGCATTGCTAATTCATAATGTGTGTGTCCCACTGCCAGCAGCCCACCAGCATTCAGCAGCACATTCAGTGACTACCTGTGTGTGTGACAGGGAGCTGCACATTGTACTACCCACCCAGTACTGCATTTACCTACTACTAGTACCTGTTGTGTTTAGTTAACCCACCTCATCACTGCATACACCTACGTTTGTGTTGAGTGAACCCACCTTGCTGCACATAACTACCTTTTCTGTTGAGTGAACTCACCTCAATGCATATAACTACCTTTGTGTTGAGTGAACTCAGCTGACTGCATATATATATAACTACCTTTGGGTTGAGTGAACTCACCTCACTGCACATAGCTCCCTTTTGTGTTCAGTGAACTCACCTCACTGCATATATAACTACCTTTGTGTTCAGTGAACTCACCTCACTGCAAAGCACGGTCAGGGCAGGTACAGCATGAGTCTCAGAAGGCTCCCACTTCGGGCCGGAATCCAACCTTCATTCCCCGCCCATTACCCGTGGTGACAATGGCAGACTTGCCCTCCATAACGGATTCCCGTTAAAGGATTTAAAGTTGATTCATTACGATTAGGGCCTCAAAAGTCCTCCTGAGTCCTGTATTGTTGTTTTTGGTCACTACCTCGGGGCAGGTGTGCATGCCTGCCTGCTGCCCTCCTTGCCTGTGTAGTGGTAGCCGTCGCTCAGGCTCTACACCGGATTCCATCCCTCATTCACAAATGGCAGACTTGCCCGCCTCCATATGATTCTCGTGAAAGGAATGTGGTGTCATCTTTGCCCGCCATAACTGGTTCTCGTTAAAGAGAGTCTTAAGCGAGAATAAATCTCGCTTCAGACCTCATAAATAGCAGGGGCATGTGTGCCCCTGCTAAAACGCCGCTATAGCGCGGCTTAACGGGGGTCCCTTCACCCCCAAATCCCCCTCAATACAGCCGGGGAACGCTTCCTGGTTGGGGCAGGGCTAACCGCCGCAGCCCTGCCCCACGCGCGTCTGTCAGCGCGTATCTCCGCCTCTCCCCCGCCCCTCTCAGTCTTCCTTCACTGAGAGGGGCGGGGGAGAGGCGGCGATGCGCCGCTGACAGACGCGACTGGAGGCAGGGCTGCAGCCGTTAGCCCTGCCTCCAGGAAGAGACAGCCAGCGACTTTTTCACGACACACTTTTGCGGGGGGTGGGTTGGGGGTGAAGGGACCCCCGTTTAGCCGCGGGATAGCGGCGTCTTAGCAGGGGCACACGTGCCCCTGCTATTTATGAGCTCTGAAGCGAGATTTATTCTCGCTTCAGAGTCTCTTTAAAGGATTTAAAGTACATTCATTCAAATACACAGCAGGGCCTCGAAAGTCCTCCTACTGTATTGTTATTTTTGGTCACTACCTCGGGGCGGGCGTGCATGCCTGCCCGCTGCCCTCCTTGGATGTGTAGTGGTAGCCGTTGCTCAGGCTCCACACCGGATTCAAACCCTCATTTCCCGGCCATTACCCGGGGTCACAATGGCAGACTTGCCCGCCACCATAGGATTCTCATTGTAGCGGTACTGAACAAGTACACAGCAAGTAGAAAATGTAATTTAAAAACAAAACGTAAGCTTTTTAACAATGCCATGGAAAGTTGATAAGGCAGTCACACATTACCTGACATCACTGAGTGAGGAAGAGCAATCTCGCCATGTTGCGCATCAGTCCAGCATGGCCGTCACTACACAAACAGCTGGTAACTTGCGGAGCGTTACACAGTTAATTTGGTGCGTCAGTGTGAAGCAGAACTCTAATTACACTACCTGATTGATGTATACACATGCAAGATGTTTTAAAGCACGTTAGGCCTGCAATTTAGCATTCAATGTGATTTCTGCCCTTAAAACGCTGTTTTGCGTCACATCCAGATTTTTCTCCGGGACTTTTGGCGTGTATCCCACTCTGCCATGCCCCCCCCTCCAGGTGTTAGACCCCTTGAAACATCTTTTCCATCACTTTTGTGGCCAGCATAATCTTTTCTATTTTTCAAAGTTCGCCTCCCCATTGAAGTCTATTGCGGTTTGCGAACTTTTCCGCGAACCGAACCTTCCGCGGAAGTTCGCGAACCTAAAATCGGAGCTTCGGCCCATCACTACTCAAGTGGGCGATGTTACCGTTTAACTGTGTGCTGACCAGAAAGCTGTTATGGGTAATGGCCATTTTCAAAATGGAGGAAGGAAAATTCCCTTGATCACAGTGATCAAATAGGACGCGGGATAGGAGAAAGACACTGAGGAGAAGACTACATGGAAGGTAAGTATGACTTGTGTATGCTTATTTTGACTTTTAATTTTCAGTTCAGGTTTTCTTTAAGCAATACCAGTTGTCCTGCTGAGCCTCCGCCTCTAATACTTTTAGCCATAGACCCGGAACAAGCATGCAGCAGATCATGTGTTTCTGACATTATTGTCAGATCTGACAGTATTAGCTGCATGCTAGTTTCTGGTGTTATTCAGACACTACTGCAGCCAAATAGGTCAGCAGAGCTGCCAGGCAACTGGTATTGCTTAAAGAGACTCTGAAGCGAGAATAAATCTCGCTTCAGAGCTCATAGTTAGCAGGGGCATGTGTGCCCCTGCTAAAACGCTGCTATCGCGTGGCTAAACGGGGGTCCCTTCACCCCCAAACCCACCCCCGCAAAACTTGGTCGTAGATTTAGTCGTGATTTATTTCTTCCCGGAGGCAGGGCTAACGGCTGCAGCCCTGCCTCCAGTCGCGTCTGTCAGCGGCGCATCGCCGCCTCTCCCCGCCCCTCTCAATGAAGAAAGACTAAGAGGGGTGGGGGAGAGGCGGAGATACGCGCTGACAGACGCGCGTGGGGCAGGGCTGCGGCAGTTAGCCCTGCCTCAATGTGGAAGCGCTCCCCGGCTGTACGGAGGGGATTTGGGGGTGAAGGGACCCCCCGTTAAGCCGCGGGATAGCGGCGTTTTAGCAGGGGCACACATGCCCCTGCTAACTATGAGGTCTGAAGCGAGATCTATTCTCGCTTCAGACTCTCTTTAAAGGGAAGGTTCAGGGAGGGGATTAAAAAAATAAAAAATAAATTTCCACTTACCTGGGGCTTCCTCCAGCCCGTGGCAGGCAGGAGGTGCCCTCGCCGCCGCTCCGCAGGCTCCCGGTGGTCTCCGGTGCCCGACCCGACCTGGCCAGGCCGGCTGCCAGGTCGGGCTCTTCTGCGCTCCATTTCCTGGGACTTCTGCGTCCCACGCCGGCGCGCTGACGTCATCGGACGTCCGCCGGGCTGTACTGCGCATGCAGCCGGGCTGCGCATGGCCAGAATACCGGGAGCTTTTACAATTGAACGGAGCAGCCAGAGAAGACAGCTAGGAGACCAACGGACCTCATGGGGCTGGAGGGAGCCCCAGGTCAATATAAATACTGCCATTATCCCCGTCTCAGGGTCACTTTTAAAGAACATCTGAGGTAAGAGGTATATGGAGGCTGACATGTTTATTTCCTTTTAAACAATACCAGTTGCCTGGCTGTCCTGCTGATCCTCTGCCTCTAATACTTTTAGCCATAGACCCTGCACCCTGTGGCTATTTATTTCACTACCTCCCTATTACAGTGTCTCCTTATTCTAGTGCTTGTTAATGTGTTTTTTTTTTTTTATAATACCCCCTACTATAGTGTGCTCTATCATACTTTCCTCACCTCACCAAAATGCCAAAGAGCACTTGCACAGTACTCAAGGAACCCTGGTTGAGAAAGCCTGGTCTAAACTCTAAAGAATATATCGTTTTTTTTAACCACCCTGGCGTTCTGATAAGATCGCCAGGGAGGCTGCGGGAGGGTTTTTTTTTAATAAAAAAAAAAACTATTTCATGCAGCCAACTGAAAGTTGGCTGCATGAAAGCCCACTAGAGGGCGCTCCGGAGGCGTTCTTCCGATCGCCTCCGGCGCCCAGAATAAACAAGGAAGGCCGCAATGAGCTTGTTTTGCTTAGATCGTCGCCATAGCGACGAGCGGAGTGACGTCATCGACGTCAGCTGACGTCAGCCGCCTCCGATCCAGCCCTTAGCGCTGGCCGGAACTTTTTGTTCCGGCTACGCTGGGCTCAGGCGGCTGGGGGGACCCTCTTTCGCCGCTGCTCACGGCGGATCACCACAGAGCGGCGGCGACAGGGCAGCACACGCGGCTGGCAAAGTGCCGGCTGCGTGTGCTGCACTTTATTTCATGCAAATCGGCCCAGCAGGGCCTGAGCGGTAGCCTCCGGCGGTGATGGACGAGCTGAGCTCGTCCATACCGCCAGGCTGGTTAATCAGCAGTTATACTCTGTACTGTGGCTCTTCCATTTGGGAGTGAGGTAGTGTCTTTCTTTCTTTCTGTTTTTTTATGACTTTGCTCAAATCTAAATTCGAAATCGCTAAAGCCATTTTTTTTTTTTTTGCGTGATTTTTTTTTTTTGTTAACGCCCCTTACCTGCGCTGTGCGATTTTATTAATTTTATTATTTTCCTAATGCGCTTTTGCAGAGCGATTCTGTTTTTTCACTTCCTGACGTCAGTCAGGAAGTGAACTCTTTCACCCGGAAATGAATAGATACAATGTATTTATTCATGAAAGTGCTGGGGAAATTGCTATACAAAACGTTTTTTTTTTAAGAGCTTTGCGATTTCCCTACACCTTCCCTTACAGGCAAATCGCCCCTGAAAATGGTACAGGCAGCACTTTGGTGAGCGGATCGGCATCGAACCGCTCAGATGTGAACCCTCTCATAGGGAATCATTGCACAAACGCTTTTATGGTGATTTTTAAAAATCGCCAGTGCTTCAAAAAAGGCGAAAATGCTCTAGGTGTGAACAGGCCCTTAGTGTTTGTTCGCTAATATGTTTATCTTTAGGACTATGCTGCTTGATCTGATTTGATATAACTTGTTTAGGTATCAGAAACAGATCAACATATAAATAGGTAATGCGCAAATGAGGTATTTCTGGTTTATAATACCTTTAATAACAGATATGGTGGTATTTATTCATAATATAGTGTGTACTAGTCGACCTAAGCCTGTTTCAAAAGGGGCTGTATGTCTCTTGTGACCCCGCTGCCACATATTAGTGCGCATACGCGCGCACCCGACTGCCCGCGCACATGCCCGCCCGGCTCCCTGGCCCCGTCCTCCTGTTCTAAAGGCTATCCGTGCTGCGCACATGCGCAGTAGCAAAAACCCACGGACACAGGGACACGGATGACGCGGGGACAGGTTAGGTTACATAGGATGATTAGAGAGAGACCGAGATGTATTGAAAGTAACCATCTTTACCTTGTATCAAATCGTCCATCTGCTGACATGTGAAGCGGCTGGTAGTGTTGCTCGGATACCCCGATCCACGGATTCGACAACCATGACCGTGGTTAAAAAAAAATCCGGAACCGCCGTGATTGCTTTCCGGATTTGAAACTGAAACACGGATTTGAACCGGATTTTTGCCGTGAATGAGTCAGTCACGACTATCCACGACCCGTCATCCGGATTTTCTTTTGTTTATAACAAAGCCCCCATACATGCTACAATCCCCAAAATTGCATGGATTATAAAGGTGATAAGGGGCTACAACTTAAAACAAAAAGGACTTTTAGTTTTTGAGAAAATGGATTTTAAAGTGAAATCAACAATTGCAATGCGGCTAGTAATTGGTAATAATTGTTTTTAAACAGGGAAATACACTTTAAGCAATTGCAGAGGTGATGGTGAGTCCCAATGGCACCTGGCGGTGATGGTATCACTGGAGGAGGATGAGACAAGTGGGCAACACCACAGAAAAAAACCCAGAGAGGTTTTTGTCTTTTTTTTTTTTTTTTTTTTTCACCTTGCAGCAATAGCAATGACATGGCAGCAGAGTTGTCAATGGACCCTGGCGTTGGGACTAAGCAGCCAGTGTGGCAGCACAGAATGACCATGGCACCTCACTGGTAGTACCACAGTATGATAATGCTGCCCAAAAAATGATATGCATCCATGGACCCTGGTGTTGGGAACGCAGACTTTAGTAGCAAGTCAGGAGGACTAAGCGGTCAGTGCGGCAGCACAGAACGACCATGGCACCTCACCTCACACAGGTTCTAACTTGCTGTGGAAAGGCAGGCATGGTTAAATTGCAGCAGCCACTTCATGTCCCCCTGTGGCTGACAATAGGGGCCAGGAAGTCACCTTCCACCCAAGCCTGGTTTATTTCCAGGAAGGTGAGTTTGTCCACAGAGGCGTGGGACAGCCGAGAGCATTTCTCGGTGACCACACCACCTGCCGCACTGAAGCATCTCTCGGAGAGGACACTGGAAGGGGGTAGGACAGGACTTCCAGGGCATACCGGGCAAGCTCACTCCAGATGTCCAGTCTGCTGGGAGTGCTGCTCACAGCGGAGGTCTGGGATGAAGTCATGATGTCCATCAACACCTCTGGTTCAAGCTGCTCAACCACCACACGGGGACCCAAAGGTTTGAAAAATTGTGATACAGGCGTCTGCTGACTCGGCCCAGGCCCTGCTGCACCCGACCCTGTACAGCTTCGCGTCCTCTCCCTGGCCATGGAGCAGTCCCAGAAGTGGTGGAAGCAATGGCACTCCCTTTCCTGCCACCCCCACAACCCCTGCCAGACATGTTGTATCACAAATATTACAAGGTGGAGAAAGTGTGCTGATTTTTACAGTCACTATGTGTGTGGGCCAGGGGACAGACGGAATAGAACAGGGGGCTTTTATTGTTTTTTCAGTAAAGGGAAAAAAATGAATACAGTAACAGAACACGAAAATCAGTGGACAGCGCTGCGGTCTGCCTGCACTATGCGCAAAGCAAACGTTTGCACGCTAGGAGCACAGTACAATGTCACTGACTTAACTTAGTGACTGAACAACAGTGGAAGTGACTGTCTGCAGGTAGTAACTAAAAATTATATCTGGCTAATGAGCTGAATATATGTGATCAGTGATACAATAAAATAAAATAAAATAATAAACAGCACAAACAGTAGTGGACAGCTGCCTGCACTATGCGCACAACAAACTAACAGCCAGACTGCACACTAGAATAGTACCACACAGTAGAAGGTCACAGAGTAAACTTAGTGACTGACCAGTGACAGTGACTTCAACTAACTGAAGTTGATCACTGGCTGGCTGGCTCAGCTAGCTAACAAGTATACAGTACAGCAGTATAAGCAGTCTGAACATGCCTGCACTAAGCACAGTAATCACTAGTACACTCTCTTACTATGACTACACTCACTGACTACAGCTAACTGCAGTAATAAATCACTAACAGGCTAGCTACCTAAATACAACTGTCAAAAACACTATTAGAGCAATGTAAGGAGTAAAAATGCTATGTTTTTCATGCTATAACACTGTTGCTGAAGCAACAATGGCCTGGAGATGATCCCCTCAGTGCCACAGTCTAGTAAGCTGGCTTCAATGGCCGCTGCTTTATATACAGGAGGGGAGGGCATAGCCTCCCCTCCAATGATTGGTTGCTAGGGCCTGGCTGGGGGCCTCTGATTGGCCCAGGGAAGTCATTTCCGCTAATCACGACCTAACCACAGCTTCCCAGCCGCGTTCACGATCGTGAATAGATCCGGATATACAAAATCACGGCCTGTCGTGGCCCTGTTCCCTGGTTTTCAATCCACGGGTCCAGATTTCAAAGCCTAATAGTCAAAAAATGCTTGTGAATCACAAGTTATCTGTAATCATGGATTAAATCTGAGCACCACTAGCGACTGGATAGTCTGAGGACTACTGCAACAATCACATAGAGAAACAACATGTGGTTAACCCCCCCCCCCCCCCCCCCCCATATGTTCCGTTTGTTTTACAGGCACCTCTGAATGGAATACTGTTATAAGTTGCTGGTGCCTGTCACTGAATTGCGTGATGCTGTAATAATGAGAATGATGTCCTTATACAGCTATAAATTTTCCTAAGCATCTATTTTACAGACCAGTAACGTGTATTGTTGGAAAAAAAGTCAGGTGTAATGACAGTGCAGCCCTGCAGATTGGGCAGCCCCGCATGTGCAGTAGGAGCCTGCGTCCCATTTAATTGTGCTGCCATGTAAAATGTCCTAAATATCTCCGCTTCCGCACCACGTACACTCCCGTTCAGGGTAGGGAGGGGAGCCCCCGATCTAGCCAGTGTTGCCAACCTTTCACGTTATTTTTGTTATAAATCGCCTGTTTGCTTCGACACCAGCAACTTCTTATAGTTGCGCCTCACAGACTGTGAGATAACTTGACTCTCAACACAGCAAGCAGGAGATAGACTTTTCTCAGGCTTCGTCAATATTCACGGAGTTTATTCACTACACAGATATACAGATATAGTTCATCATATCTTAGCAAAGCAGATCCTCATGTTTAAGTTCTTGGAGTTACAGCTCTTGACTAACCTTCCTCCTGAATGTTAGTCAGTTACCTTCTTTCTAACCTACGTTACACTAGACTTCCTATGTACAGCATACATTAGATCAGATTACATAAAGAATGGAAATACTTAGAGGTCCCAGTCAGCATATAGAGATAGCATGAAAGTAGGAAGCAGAGTGAGCTCCGTCAGCCCGTCCGTCCCTTTAATACCGACTAGGAAAGAGTTAAATGTGACCTCATCTTCGCCATCCCCCAGACAGGACTATTGGCTTAGACCCCTCGTGGTGTCATGATACCCACCTACTCGATTAATATTTAATGATGCTTTTGCCTTACTTACAAGAATGTGGTATTTTGTAAATATGGCCTATGTTTACTATTCTTGTGGCGTACATACTGAGGTCAGTGAGACCTGTGGCCTTGTCTATAGAACAGCTTCTTGGTATGTTCTAGTTCTGCTGACAGAACTGCAGATTTTCTCTCTAAGAGAAAATCCCCTTAAAGGGCAGGTCTGCACCCCAAGCCTTTTTGACTAACTCAGTCCAAATAACTGAGGCCTACTTAAATTATAACAATCCTGTAACGATTGTGGAATCGTCTCCGTGCTCAGCGCACCAGACGTGCGCTGAGGCGGCGGATTTCCTCCACAAGCGTATTATTGCGGACACCCAGGCTAGGTGCTATGCACCCGCAGAGGGAAATTCCTGTCGGCAGGTGGAGCTGTGGAGTGCAGAGGAACAGCTCCTCTGCCCTACCACACACGCCAGACAGGAATTGTACGAAGGGAAGAAACGCAGTCGCAAGAGAAGTGATTGAGAGTGAGCACAGAGACAGATTGTGTGTGTGTGTGCATAAAATTAGTCGCCAACCCGCGACTGTGCACACACCACAGCAGATAAGAAGCAGGAACGCGATCGCGAGAGGTGCGATCGCCAGACGTGACACAAGGTTACAGCAAGGCGGAGCACGAGAGTAGCAAAGGCACAGCAAATAATACAATAAGGAGATACGGAAAATAACAAACGCTAGCTAACCGCGAACACCGCACTCATTCGCAACAGTGCACGCGGTTATGCGCGGTCTCCACGTGATAAGCACAATAGAGACAAGCACGCCTAACTAACCATTAACAGACAAACATGAAACAGAGGACACGAGCGCTTGCTTAACGGTTACCTCACCGAGCCTCCAGCAAGCGTAGCAGACAAGACAGACACACGAAAACAGGGACAAGAGACAGAAGGATCTCCAGCACTAGCGAAAAGTGGCTAGCGCGATCCCAGAAGACAGAACAGAAGGATCCCCAGCGCTAGCGAAAAGTAGCTAGCGCGATCCCAGGAGACAGAACAGAAGGATCCCCAGCGCTAGCGAAAAGTGGCTAGCGCGATCCCAGAAGACACAACAGAAGGATCCACAGCACTAGCGCAAAGAGACTAGTGCGATCCAGAGAAGATAATAACAGAACAGAAGGGCCTACCAGTAGCAACCGCTGCTCTGGTTAGCACCCCACAGACAGACAGAACAGGCAATACAAATAATACAATCCTAACTAGACTAGGGAATCTGCCTAGCGCAGTCCCACGAATAACTCTAAACTAATCTTCAACGAGAAGTAGCATGGCTGACACTCCAGCAGTGTCCATCAGGAACAGACCATGGAAGGGAAATGTCCAGCAAAGCATTCTGGGAGCAAAATGCTTTTATAGTGCCAGTCATCAAAAGAAGGCAGGTAACTGATTTGCATGACTAATGTATGCAAATCCCTCAGCAACACAAGCTGCACAACTGACAGAAGGTCTCCTTTCCAGAGTCCTGCAGCAAGCAAACCTAAACAATGGTCAAAAGGCTGCCTGCCTGCGCAGGCAGCTGAGCGGATTCTCACAAATCCCCCCTAAAAAGGCTTGATCCGCAGATCCCTGCTTCTGAACCCAACAGTACCTGGTTTCTTTTCTTTATGTTTCACTTTTCGATGTTCGTGGTCACACAACTTGTCTGCTCTAGGCGGTTATCCCTGGAAAAGAGGGCAAGACCTCTTGGTCTTCCTGTAACCAGGCTCTCTGGGGATGCCCTACTTCTAAGTCCCTCTATACCACATGCTCAGCATTTGCGTCACTTGCGTATCACTCACAAACTTGCATGACCACAGAAAAGTGAAACTCGTTTGTCTGTTACATGATGGAGCAGTGCCAGGTGCCTTCTAAAAGAGCGCCTTTATACAATCGGCTCCATCACAGGTACTACTAAACCTATGCCCGTAACCCTGTATATCCCTTAATTTGAAAATATTGGTTCATGAGATTGTTTATGAGGCACCAATCTCTTGACCAGACTAATTTGTTTTGCGTAATTTAACACACAACCTCACCTGGATAATGATGCCCAAAGTTGTCATCCCCATCCAGACGACCAGTGGGTGTAGGAAGAAATTTTGAACTGCAGAGGTCCAGTCCGAGTGTCCCTGGAACATCACCGGAAACCTTTTCCACCAGGTCAGACTGGAACTCACCTGCTTATATTTGTGTTCTACCTCGTTAAGATCACCTGGATCATGGTGAAATCTTACCTCTAACTTAGTGTGCTGTTTGTTTAACCGTTGTAACAAAGTGTGGTCGTCTTGGCTCAAAACCTGTTCCCCTTTGTCCCATGTCGTGTTATCTTTCAGGATGGGAACTTCACGTGAAACTCTGAACTTTAGAGTTCTCTTAACCATTTGAGAAATAACGTCATCAAACGTGGATGACTTGATCCATATGGGATCTCCACTCACACAATATGTTCCCCTTGAAAGATCAACCCTATCGGAACAATTATGAAAATGTACAATGAATGTGTCATTAGACCTCATGTTTAAAAAACACACTTTTCCTTCAGCCACCGGAGATATTGGTTTGGCATTAGGAGGGATCTTTTGGATGGCAGCTGCGCACTCTGCGTTATTGAGCCAGCAGGCTTCCTCACTAAACCGGACTTGCCCCGGCCAACACAGGTACCTCTGTGAGAATTGCCAGCATGATGACAAATCTACTTGTTTCACCTCCCCATCTAGCCCCAAAAACCGTTGACCTCTCAGGTCCTGGTGTAAGACATGTGTTGACGTGGGAACTAAGGAAGTGGCGGTGCTTAAAGAAATGTTGCACCGTTTCCATTTGTTCACCCAAACCTCTCGAAGCTGCCATGCAACAGATCCTTCTCCAGAAAAATCTATATACCTCCCCTTGTCCAATCTCAGTTGTACAGGATCTTTTAGCATCTCCCTGACAAAATATGTCCCCAACTGTCCTGATTGGACCTCTTCCCCCCCCCCCCCCCCCCCTTATGTCCTGAGGCACAATATGTACCTGAGGTCGGGAAGACTGTACTCTCTGCAATCTTTCAATTAAGAGTACCTCTTCACTTACCCAACTAGCATGAGGATAAGCGGCTGCATATGGACTGTGTAATATCGTCCCCTGTGGTGACCCGTGTGGTGTGAATGGGGTTCCCTGTGTTGGCTTTCCCTCCCCCAGGATCGCTCTCCTCACCCTTTTTGTCACCTGGAAATGTGGCTTTATCTCGATTTTTACTTCTTGGTTTGAGAACCACAAACCCTCGGCTTTCCAGCCTTTACGTGTGTATAGTTGTTTCAGAGACACCCCCTGTTGGCAACCCCAGAGTGTGATGTTGTCCCCTGCGTCTCTCCTGTCAGAGAGTTGACGCCTCCTGCTCGTTCCTCTCCAATCTTGAACCATCTCACTCTGTATAACCAAGACAAGGTACCCCTGAATCACACACTCCACTTTTTGCATGTACCCATTGTACTGCAATGTACCTTTTAACAAAACTTTGGATCGGTGTATCGATTCTGGGAGTGTGACATTCCATAGCAGATTTACACTGCCGTTCACGTCACCCTTCCAGCACACCTGACCTTTCAGCCCTTTCACCCACATTGTGCCATGAAATTTGTTTTCACCTGGCACTTGTGCTCTTTTCCTCCATCCCTGCTTGGTCCATCTGTGCCAATCAGAGGGAGGTGTGAAAGGATTAGTACCTTTGTCACCCAACATCAACATGTTTGGGCCTTGTGTTCTCATTAACCCCTTATTATTCATGAGAATGTCCTCTCTTCGTTCTCCTAGGACGAAATGGCAGCCTAGGATCACCATCAGCACGGTACTCTTCATTATAAAAGCACCTCCTTGGGAAAGAAAAACATTTGCTTTGCTCAGTCAGTTTTGTTTTTTTAGTCGCTTTCCGATCTCAGGAATCTCGTTTTTTAGTCTCTTTCCAATTTCAGGAATCTTGCTGTTCTCCAAACTCAGATTGGCATCTGGAACTTTTCGCTTATCCGACTGACATCTCCATCTTTGCTGCCAGCACTGCAGCTGTCTCGATTCCATATTGGCCAAACTCCTGAAATCGAAATACAAACAAATCAATTCTTATTAATGATTTGGGTTTCGTCCTGCGGCTTGTACTCTGTACACTTTAAATTGATCAATATATATATACCGTAATTGATCTCGTTGCTTTATGGTTCTCATGAACTCTGTTTACTCTTTTTGGTAGATTGGAGTTAAACCTCTCTCCCCTACCTAAGTACTGTCCTAAGTACTTACCTGTTTAAAATATGCTCCCGCGGACTTCACCTTTGGAAGCTCTCACCTCATTGCAAGCTCTCTCCCCATCCCCCCCTTCTGTACATATGCGGCCGTCGCATGCACAGAGTACAGATGCCACCTACCTGTCGCTGCTTTGTCAGGTGAGCCTGCAATGCTCTTGCTCATTTTCGCATTTACTTACCTAGAACTTCATTGCGATACCAGCTCTGCTAGAAGTCCTGTGTGTTGTACTCTCGGACCACTGTTTGCCGTGCTACTACCCCCATACTACAAAAAAAATGGCTGCCTCCCTGTAGGAAGGAGCACTTTGCACTTAAACTACACAGGGTGCAGGGCTAAGCATACCAGCGTCAAATGCCTGTATGCAGATTCCTGAATGCCAACTTGGTAGGTAGTCATATGGCAAACCTGTACTGATACACTGGCACTCTGTAAATGGCAATTCCTTCATCTTTATAATTGCCCCCTGAACTGCTGCCAGTTCTTGTTCTTTGTGCTACACTTGATAGGAGCTGGAAAAAACATATTTGACCAATCAGTGGACGAGAAAAACGCCCAAACAGTCCCAGCCCAGCATTGACCTCATAGCCAAGCTCGGGCCCTGTCTACGACAAAAAACTGAAAAAAACGTTACCGCTCTGCAGCCTCGGCGACGGATATCTGGATTGGTCAACTCCCTTTTTTCCAACTCCGGCACCCCCTGATGCACTGTCCCCCCCTTTTACTCTATTGGGGACTCATGCTGCACCACCCGTTAAGGTGCCTCACTTAAAGGTATAAACCCATAAGCAACCCAGTACAGATACTTTCCTGATCTGCGCTGCGCTTGCAAATCACTTCCTGGGAAATATCTGACTGCTACGTGTCTCCCTGCACCTAGCTGGGAAACACTTCCTATCCGTGACCATGCTAGTCTCACCGCAACTGCTTGGTGCACGTATCCTGGCATTCCTTTCCCTGGACCCAGGCTCTGGGGAAATACTCAGTGATCTGAGATACTCAGTAGAATGTCTCATTATCTCTACCATCCCTTCCTTTCAGCTGCTCTGCCCGGAGCCGCGAGCACAGCCTGACATGACGTGGATCCCCCAGCCCCTCCTCCCCCCTGCCATGACGTGTGTGGGCCATGACTCGTGGGGGCGGGCCCTCCCCAATACCGCCATTTTGAGTCCTGGACTGCCAGCTAAGATGGCTGCTATACAATCTCCCATAGCAACCTCTTAATCCTATACACATTAGGAGAAAAAAACACAATCAAACAGAACAAACATTTTATGCCTAGTTACATATAGCATAATTACACATTGCAGAAAATCAGCATTCCGCTACATACACTCTCGGATGGAAAAACATAACCACAAGAGAAATACCAGAAATTCCACCGTAGCTCGTGAAGTCCCTTATCTTACCCCACCTCAGGAAAACCTAAGCAGATGTTCCCGATACACACATCTCTGAACTACAGGCTCTACCCTGCAGAACATCTCACAAACACCCCTACGGACAGAGGGAAAAAACATGCTGACCGAAAAAAAACGGCAGAGTACAGTAGCACCTCACCCACTATCTCAGCTGTGGCTATAAACTGCTTCATACCTTCAAAGCGACCCAGAGACGTGGGCTGTGCATTCCTGTCTACCCAGCTCACCGAAGAAAAAAAACATACCTCACACAGCTAACAAGTGCTATAAACCCTACAAACTGCTAAAGACACACAGCTTGAAACTTGAACTGCGTCTCTCCCTTGCTTTTCTCTCTCTTTCTCTACCCAACCTCCCTCCGACTGCTGCACTCCCCACTGCCCACTACTTGTAGACTGAGACATCGCTGGCATCCCTCCTAGCTCTCCTAACCTCCTACGCAGACCGCAGCAGACCTTCTCTGTGACATGAGAGCGAGAGAAAGACAAAAAAAAGAAAAGAGAAGGAAAAAAAAACCCAATCAACATCTGACCAGCGAAAGAAAACATGCCTGTGACAAATGTGGATATAACCACTATGTAAGCCGTAACATGCAACACAAACATTAAATCATAAGAAATCCTCACCACTGTTAGAAAACAGCACTATAAGAAAGAGGAAGTGCGCAGCCTCCAGCAGCTGCACCGAACACAGAATGCATTATCAATTCTTTGTACAATTCCAAATACAATAAAGATAATACAATATAACAACGTAAACCATACATGCCTGGTCCCGGACTTCTTACGCCTGCCAATTCGATCAGCTTTGGCAACTTCTCCATGAAACTGATTGGACCCCTGGAGCTCCTGAGCGGGGCCCCCCCCCTCCGCTCAGTGGATCGGATCCTCCCGCTACAGCTGCCAGCCGGCCTCGGAGCGTTCCAGCAACCTGCGATCCTGTTTAGGCTTTTAACTGCATGTGCACCTGCAGCTTAAGTTTAACGTCCAAGAGTTTCGCCGCTGATTTCCTCGAATTGCAGCCCGTGTGCTGGCTCACGCACACCACTTATCAGCTTGACAAGCTTTCCAGTCCGCGTCTACTCCGCTTGTGTCGCTGTGGAATATCTTAAAAATTTCGGCCCCTGGCCCCTGTCTGCCAGATTCACTAGACAGTGAAGGGTTTTGATACCACTGTTATAAATCACCTGTTTGCTTCGACACCAGCAACTTCTTATAGTTGCGCCTCAGACTGTGAGATAACTTGACTCTCAACACAGCAAGCAGGAGATAGACTTTTCTCAGACTTCGTCAATATTCACGGCGTTTATTCACTACACAGATATACAGATATAGTTCATCATATCTTAGCAAAGCAGATCCTCATGTTTAAGTTCTTGGAGTTACAGCTCTTGACTAACCTTCCTCCTGAATGTTAGTTACCTTCTTTCTAACCTACGTTACACTAGACTACCTATGTAAAGCATACATTAGATCAGATTACATAAAGAATGGAAATACTTAGAGGTCCCAGTCAGCATATAGAGATAGCATGAAAGTAGGAAGCAGAGTGAGCTCCGTCAGCCCGTCCGTCCCTTTAATACCGACTAGGAAAGAGATAAATGTGACCTCATCTTCGCCATCCCCCAGAACGGACTATTGACTTAGACTCCTCGTGGTGTCATGATACCCACCTACTCGATTAATATTTAATGATGCTTTTGCCTTACTTACAAGAATGTGGTATTTTGTAAATATGGCCTATGTTTACTGTTCTTGTGGTGTACATGTTGAGGTCAGTGAGACCTGTGGCCTTGTCCATAGAACAGCTTCTTGGTATGTTCTAGTTCTGCTGACAGAACTGCAGATTTTCTCTCTAAGAGAAAATCCCCTTAAAGGGCAGGTCTGCACCCCAAGCCTTTTTGACTAACTCAGTCCAAATAACTGAGGCCTACTTAAATTATAACAATTTTTTACTGACAAATACCTAGAAATTTACTGACAAAGGATTTTTTTTACTGACAAAATCCCCTGAGCCGTGCCGAAAAGTGGGCGTGTTCATGCACCGGAATGTGGGCGTGGTCATGGGTGGGGCCGAATATACGTGACTTTAGTAGTGCTGTAAAAGGTCTGCCGGGGAAGTTTGAGCTCTGCCATAGCGTCTTACCCCCCCCCCCCCAAAATAGCCAGGTCTATAGGTGTCCCCAGAATAGGTGGCTAGGTCTGTAGGTGTCCCCAGAATAGGTGGCCAGGTCTATAGGTGTCCCCATAATAGGTGGCCAGGTCTATAGGTGTCCCCATAATAGGTGGCCAGGTCTATAGGTGTCCCCAGAACAGGTAGCCAGGTCTATAGGTGTCCCCAGAACAGGTAGCCAGGGGTAGAGATGTCCCCAGAACAGGTAGCCAGGTCTATAGGTGTCCCCAGAACAGGTAGCCAGGTCTATAGGTGTCCCCAGAACAGGTAGCCAGGGGTAGAGATGTCCCCAGAACAGGTAGCCAGGGGTAGAGATGTCCCCAGAACAGGTAGCCAGGGGTAGAGATGTCCCCAGAACAGGTAGCCAGGGGTAGAGATGTCCCCAGAACAGGTAGCCAGGGGTAGAGATGTCCCCAGAACAGGTAGCCAGGGGTAGAGATTTCCCCAGAACAGGTAGTCAGGGGTAAAGATGTCCCCAGAACAGGTAGCCAGGGGTAGAGATTTCCCCAGAACAGGTAGTCAGGGGTAGAGATGTCCCCAGAACAGGTAGCCAGGGGTAGAGATGTCCCCAGAACAGGTAGCCAGGGGTAGAGATGTCCCCAGAACAGGTAGCCAGGGGTAGAGATGTCCCCAGAACAGGTAGCCAGCGGTGGGGAAGGGGGGACGTCTTCCGCTCACCTTAGGTCTCCCCCTCCCTCGCTGCCCCCTCCAGGTACACTTTAAACTTAGAGAGGATAATTCCTAGCACGACAACATGGAGCGAAGAAGCTACGGGATTTCATCCTGTCTCTTGGCGGTGTTACTGTTCAGCCTGATCCGGAGCCCCGCTGCAGGTGAGTGATGGGGGGAGCCCTGGATAGCTCAGCCTCTGATACAGGGGACCTGTTCGGATCTCAGCTCTGCCTGTTCAGTAAGCCAGCACCTATTCAGTAGGAGACCATGGGCAAGACTCCCTAACACTGCTACTGCCTATAGAGTGTGCCCTAGTGGCTGCTGCTCTGGCGCTTTGAGTCCGCCAGGAGAAAAGCGCGATATAAATGTTCTATTGATGTGGGGGGCGGGCACTAACCGGGCTGCTGCTGCACCAGACGTCTCTCCCATATATTATATTAGAGCTGAGCCTGCCTGCCGGATCCGCACATCAGTGCGCCGCAGCCAATCACAGATGAGCACAGGTTTTCTATGCCTGCTAAGTTCCACGCTGTGGATCACTTAGAAGCACTGTGCTGTCTAGCCTGACCCCGCCCCCTCCAGTGTTGCCAACCGTGAGTAAATTTACGGATTGTCAGTAAATAAACAGTTAAATTTCAGTGCCCGTGATTTCCGCAGGCACTTTTGCTGTGTCCGTAAAAATACAATACATTCATGCACTTGCCAGGGGCGGGTTGTTGCAGAAAATTACTCCCGCCCCCTGGCTCACTGTGGCAGCCAGTAAAAGGCATTTCTGTCCCACACAAGCCTCACATCCCCTCCCCTTTCTTTCCCCAGCCAACTCCAACCCCCGCCTCTGTCACTCAGCCTGGGAAGCCTGGGAAATGTGTGTGCGGCTCATTTGAATGACTGTGTGATTCTTCTGACACTAGGGTTGCCAGGTGTCCGGTTTTAGACCGGACAGTCCGGTTTTTGGCCGCTGTGTCCTGTCCAAAAAGGCATGTTAAACCGGACAATTAAGATGTCCGGTTTTATGCCTTTTGCCACTTGCCGCCACCCGTCCGCCAGCGCTGCGCGACCGCTGATTCGCTGCCTGGCTGTCAGTCAAAGGCACAGCCAGCCAGCTTACGCGGCGTAAGTTACGCCAGCTTAAGTACCGCCCCCGAGCCCGCGCTTCCCGACGTTGCTACGGCAACGCCAAAGCTGCGTTGCCAACGCACGCATGACGTGCGTCACTCACGTCATTTGCAATGCGATTCTGCATCTGTGAAGGAAGCAAGGTAAGGTCAGGAGTCTGGAGATATGGTGAGTGAGTGACCCATAATTCTCTGGTTGTATTTCCGCTCTTTGTGTGCATTGGCTCCGCTCTATCTCCCCTCCGTATAGTCCAGGCGTGACTTTCAATCTCATTCAATCTCGCCTGAGCCCGCTGCTTACTATACTTTACACTTGAATTCATACTATTGTACAACGCAATTTATACTGTTATACTGTTATATTTGTTATATTTGCTCAAAATGTGTACAAACATGTATGCGCAGATTTATATTTTAACTTTATGCCTATGTATGTCCACTTTATTGTTCTCAATAAAAAATTTTGGTGGAAAAAAAAAATAAATTTTAAAACTTCCCGCAAGAAATCGACCACTTCACTGTGCAAAAACGCCATAAATGCATTGCATTATTTGCATAGTTTTCCAGTTTTGTAATAGTTTTCTGCTCTGTCTCTTATTATGTGCATTTACTGGTGAAAAGCGGTCTCTTATTATGTGCATTTACTGGTGAAAAGTGGTCTCTTATGTGCATGTACTGGTGAGGACAGTTAGTGACATGGCTATGTACTCTGTAATGTGCTGCAGAAGATGTCAGTGCGATATAAATACTGTAAAAAACATTTTTTAAAAAGCCCATTGCTTAGCCCCACTCTACATAAAAGTGCGCTTCTGACTCCGCCCCTAACTCCACCCCCTGTCCGGTTTTCTCCATAAGCCGACCTGGCAACCCTATCTGACACTCAGGCAGGGAACACACTTGTCTTTCAGTTTTCTGCGCGCGTTTTCCTGCATACTTTTTCTGCACACCAAGTGTGTCTCTATGCAGGAAAACGTGTGCGTTTTTTCATAGCAGCTAATGTAATTGATACAAAAAACTAACAAAATGTGCAGAGTCATGATGCAGAATGTCAGTTTTTTTTTCTGCGTGCGAACAAAATATTAAGGGTGTACTAGCCCATTGATTAACATGAGTTCTCTTTCTGTGCAGAAAACGCGTACGAAAACAGTCAAGTGTGTTTCCTGCCTGACTGACAGTGATGCTGGCTGCAGTGGCTGGGGAGGGTAACAGCCTGAGCGAGCCAGGGAGAGGCGATCATGACATTACCAGAGAGGGGGAGTGAGATAGACTGGTGAGGAGATCGAGGCTCCGACTGAAAAAAAAAAAAAAACTGTTTATTCTGCTCTAGGGGCTGCTGGAGGAGTGCAGGAGGCATCGGATGCCCTGGTCATGTGCTGCATGCATGGGCACTGTGCAGGCCTGGGCTGTATGTGAACTCCTCATCAGAAGAATCAGAATCAGAATCAGAATTCGTTTATTTCACCAAGCACGGTTGGGCCGTGCCCGGAATTGGATTTGACACATTGAAGGCACAAAAAGAGTTATACAACAGAAAAGAGTAGTACACAGAGCAAGGGTAATACAACAGGACATGAGAATACACATTGACGTTTCATACACATTATCGTTTGATGTAGAGCATTTCGGGACTAGCAGGGACAGCAGTGTGTGACAGCAGGTGACTCTAGCATGACCTAAGCAAGGCAGATAACAACGCAGCCGCAGTCAAGGTCAGATGTTAGACTGGAGACGGCTACAGGGAGGGTCAATACAACGGGCAGAGTTCAAGAGTCTGATGGCAGTGGGGAAAAAAGTGTTCATACGCCTAGTGGTTTTAGCAGGGATGGACCGGAACCTCCGACCTAGTTTGAGTCGCCTGAAAAAAGCGTGGCCAGGGTGCGAGTGGTCACCCACAATTTTCATTGCTCTGTTACGCAGTCTGGTGTTGTAGATGTGATCAAGAGGGGGAAGAGGTTTCCCGATGATCCTCTCCGCTGCGCTGATGACCCTCTGAAGTTTGTATCTGTCACTGGTGGTGCAGCCAGCGAACCAGACCAGGATGGATGAGCAGAGGACTGACTCGATCGTCGCAGAGTAGAAGGACCTCAGAAGTTCTTGGGCCATACCAAACTTCTTTAGTTGGCGAAGGAAGAAGAGTCTTTGCTGAGCCTTCTTCTGAGTTGCGGTGGTATTTGCCCTCCAGGTCAGATCGTGAGAGATGGTTGTACCCAGAAGGCGGACGCTGGGAACCCTAGCGACTTCGGTACCCTCGATGTACATAGGGGGGGGATTACTGGCATACTTCCTGAAATCAATGACCATCTCCACGGTTTTGGCTGTGTTGAGAACCAGCCTATTCTCTCTACACCAATTGCAGACTCTGTCAACATGTCTCATACACCGGAGACCGCCGTGCCTGTCCTCCTCTCAGCTCTGTGCGGTGGATACAGCGATGACAACTGCTGATCCTCTAAACCTAGGTGCGTTCTGCCTCCACCCCCCCAGAGGTGTCTGATCACTCAGGACAGCTGCAGTATCCCTCACATCACTGTACCATATACTGCAGGGGTCCCCAACCTTCGGAGTGGTGAATTTTTTTTGCAACTTTATCAGATTTTGCTACCGTTTGCACTTATTTATATCAGAAAGTGCAACCTAACTATTGACTTCAACCTATCTGTATCAGAAAATGCAACCCAACCAAACCCTATTCTCACACAGAACCCTCCCCTCTAGCTCAACTAATAACCCCCCTGGAGGGAACAATCTCCCCTCTTGCTCAACTAATAACCCCCCCTGGAGGGAACAATCCCCCCTCTTGCTCAACTAATGACCTCCCCTGGAGGGAACAACCCCCCCCCTCTTGCTCAACTAATGACCTCCCCTGGAGGGAACAATCCCCCTCTTGCTCAACTAATAACCCCCCCTGGAGGGAACAATCCCCCCTCTTGCTCAACCAATAACCCCCCTGGAGGGAACAATCCCCCCCCTCTTGCTCAACTAATGACCTCCCCTGGAGGGAACAATCCCCCTCTTGCTCAACTAATAACCCCCCTGGAGGGAACAATCCCCCCTCTTGCTCAACTAATGACCTCCCCTGGAGGGAACAATCCCTCCTCTTGCTCAACTAATAACCCCCCTGGAGGGAACAATCTCCCCCCCCCCCCTCTTGCTCAACTAATGACCTCCCCTGGAGGGAACAATCCCCCTCTTGCTCAACTAATAACCCCCCCCCCCCCGGAGGGAACAATTCCCCCCCCCCCTCTTGCTCAACTAATAACCCCCCTGGAAGGAACAATCTCCCCTCTTGCTCAACTAATAACCCCCCTGGAGGGAACAATCCCCCCTCTTGCTCAACTAATAACCCCCCTGGAGGGAACAATCCCCCCTCTTGCTCAACCAATAACCCCCCCTGGAGGGAACAATCCCCCCTCTTGCTCAACCAATAACCCCCCTGGAGGGAACAATCCCCCCTCTTGCTCAACTAATGACCTCCCCTGGAGGGAACAACCCCCCCCCCTCTTACTCAACTAATGACCTCCCCTGGAGGGAACAATCCCCCTCTTGCTCAACTAATAACCCCCCTGGAGGGAACAATCCCCCCTCTTGCTCAACTAATGACCTCCCCTGGAGGGAACAATCCCTCCTCTTGCTCAACTAATGACCTCCCCTGGAGGGAACAATTCCCCCCCCCCCCTCTTGCTCAACTAATAACCCCCCTGGAAGGAACAATCTCCCCTCTTGCTCAACTAATAACCCCCCTGGAGGGAACAATCCCCCCTCTTGCTCAACTAATAACCCCCCTGGAGGGAACAATCCCCCCTCTTGCTCAACGAATAACCCCCCTGGAGGGAACAATCCCCCCTCTTGCTCAACTAATAACCCCCCTGGAGGGAACAATCCCCCCTCTTGCTCAACGAATAACCCCCCTGGAGGGAACAATCCCCCCTCTTGCTCAACTAATAACCCCCCTGGAGGGAACAATCCCCCCTCTTGCTCAACTAATAACCCCCCTGGAGGGAACAATCCCCCCTCTTGCTCAACGAATAACCCCCCTGGAGGGAACAATCCCCCCTCTTGCTCAACTAATAACCCCCCTGGAGGGAACAATCCCCCCTCTTGCTCAACGAATAACCCCCCTGGAGGGAACAATCCCCCCTCTTGCTCAACTAATAACCCCCCTGGAGGGAACAATCCCCCCTCTTGCTCAACTAATAATCCCCCCTGGAGGGAATAATCTTTCATTACACCAGTCGGAGGCCTAATGCAGTGTGTCTACTTCCTGCTTTCATGGAAGCAGACATATTGTTAGCAGCCTGCACTTTCAAATGGGCTTATTTGCCATAGGCAGTCATGTGACACAGTAGAGATCAAATTACAACTTGTGATTAGACACAAATGAGGGGGAATTAGACAGCTTAAACTCTTTGAATACATACAGGGTGCATTTCTCTCTGTTTTCCTTCTGTCCTGTGCAAGAGTTCAGGTCCACTTTAAAGAGGGGGGATAATTACCTCGAGAGGGGGAAAGCCTCTGGATCCTAACGAGGCTTCCTCCGGTGGCCCGGCAATCCAGCGCTGTGTCCCCCAGAAGTGAGGTCATTATTTACCTACCGCGATCCTGTGCAGGCGCAGTAGCAGCTCTTCGTATGGGTAAGGTGGAAATAGCCGAACCTGATTGTATCCGCTCTACTGCGCAGGTGCGAGTCTTTTGCGTCTGTGCAGGAGAGCAGATCTGATCGGGGCTCATCTATTCCCGTCTATCCCGAACGAAGAGCCGCTACTGCACCTGCGCTGGAACCCGGAGAGGTAAATAAATCCTTGCTTGTCGGGGGAGCCAGTGCTGGATTCCTGCTCTCTACAGAGGTCGGGGAAGCCTCATTGGGACCCTGAGGTAAGTATCCCCCAGAGGGAGTTTTTTTTTCTTTAGAGTCTCTTTAAGGAGGACCACTCCAGCGAAAAAAAAAGAGAGCAGTTAAAATCTTACAGAATCTACTGGTTTTGGAAAAGTCCATGTCCTCATGGGGGATTCTCAGGGTTTTGTTTTGTAAGCATTTCCTGAACGGCAGTTGCTAAGCCCAACTGTCAAAATAGTGTGCAAGTGAGTAGGGCTGGTATCTTTCTATTTTGGCAGTTAAACTGCCATTCAGGGAATGCTTCTGAAAACAAAGAAAACCCTGCAAAATTCCCCATGAGGAGATGAACCAGTCCAAAACCTGTCAGTTCTGTCAGATTTTAACTGCTATCTTTTTTTTCACTGGAGTGGTCCTTTAACCCTCCTGGCGGTATATTAAAAACCGCCAGGGGGCAGCGCAGCCGTTTTTTTGATTTTTTTTTTTTTTTTTAATAGCCGCTGCTCCGCGGCATCCCCCCAGCCCCGCCGATCGCCTCCGGCGATAGGCGATCAGGAAATCCCGTTCAAAGAACGGGATTTCCTGGAGGGCTTCTCCCGTCGCCATGGCGACGGGGCGGGATGACGTCACCGACGTCATGGACGTCGTGACGTCTAAGGGAGTCCCGATCCACCCCTTGCCGCTGCCTGGCGCTGATAGGCCAGGCAGCGCAGGGGTCTAGGGGGGGGGCTGTGTTGCGACGCGGATGGCGGCGATCGAGCGCGGGGCGGCGGCGATCGAAGTGCTGACGCAACTAGCAAAGTGCTAGCTGCGTTCAGCAAAAAAAAAATTATTCAAATCGGCCCAGCAGGGCCTGAGAAAACCTCCTGCGCCAGGAAGGTTAAGAGCCATACGAAATACAAAGCAACACAGCTTATGCTGTAATAAGAGGACGGCGCCTCCTAGCGACACTGTGCTGCTGTGCATGAATACAGAGAGAGGCCTGGCCCGTGTACTGGTGTAATGCCAGTCTTCTATAGATATTCGTCTCCCACCAACTTTATGCTTCCTATCAAGGCATGCTGAAATCCAATCTGCGCATGTGCACTAGCACATGAGCTCTGTCCTGCTGATATCCATCAGTCAGCTTGTTGATAGTAACTGCTATTAAGCATCCCATAGGAGCAGGTTAAAAGAAAAGTTAGGAGAGGGGTAGGTTAGCGTTAGGAGTGGAGAAGGTCGAGTGAGTTAGGCAGACGAGTAGCATAATCCAATTAACTAATTAACACTACCGTGTTAGACCAGATAGAAAAACTCGACAAAGTAGGACAGCTCGGCATATCACCGGCTTCTGCGCCGGCAGCCAGGTTACAGAGGTGCACTGCAGGTCCAGAGCCCTGCCACAGTCTCAGCACCAGCAGCCAAAGGAGCATTTCCATGAGCTGCTGCACCCCTTCCAAACCTACTCATCCAGACTTGGTCACCAGGGATGGTCTTTCGAGTAGTTACAAGGTCGTAACTACTTGGATTCAAAATTATTTGATTAATGCACATGTGACCGCGGCATACAGGAGGTTAACTTACCCAGACGTCCGTGGATCCTATGCGCATCACTCCTCTCACACGCAACGGATGGGATGCGTTCCACAACTCACTACCGCACTTCCTCCGTTAGTTGAAGGCTCCTGTATGATGGTTGTACCCCCTCCCCCATGTACTGGTAGCTTGCAGTTCAGATATGGACTGCTGCTACCATTCCACTTGAGGTAGATATTCCAATGATAATCTACTGCACAGATCACTTTCTTTTTTTAATTATTTTATAACATTATTATGTATTTATATAGCTCTAACCTCTTCTGCAGCACTGTATAGAGTACATAGTCATGTCACTGACTGTCCTCAGAGGAGCTCACACTCTAATCCTACCATAGTCATAGTCTAATGTCCTACCATATTATTATTATGTATTTATATAGCACTGACATATTCTGCAGCACATTACAGAGTACATAGTCATGTCACTGACTGTCCTCAGAGGAGCCCACAACCTAATCCTACCATAGTCCAAGGTCCTCCAATAATATTATTATGTATTTATATAGCACTGACCTCTTCTGCAGCACATTACAGAGTACATAGCCATGTCACTGACTGTCCTCAGAGGAGCTCACATTCTAATCCTACCATAGTCCTAGTCTAAGGTCCTACCATATGATTATTATGTACTAGTTGATGACCCAGCGTTCCCCGGGTATGTATTTGGCTGGTGTTGGCTCCGCCCACTTTTTCGAACCCTACCACACAAACACTCAATGACTAAGTTTGTAAGCTTTGGGGTCTTTGGCATCAATAATTTGTATATTCCCATGGAAATTAAACAAATCAGATTGGCTAAAAAAGTACTGCAAAATTGTGTGCTTAGCACACCCTACAAACATACATGAGAAAAAAGAGAAAACCTGTGGTTGCAAAAATATGAAACAATTTATTGGTCTGAGTCTAATAAATAATGCAGCGCACGTCCCATACGTGCTAAACCCCCATAAAAACCTCCATACACGGAACCCCAACCACTAACACACTTGTACCCCACCAGCACAGGAGAAAAACCAACACAGGTAATCCTCCCTGCTAATATCCCCAAGTGCACTGGTTATGCAGGCCTGCAATATAGAGTCCTGTTTGCCTGTTGCTAAATACAGTCCACCAGCCTTCCAAATTCCGCACAAGATGTTATCAATGGTCTTCTAAACAGAGCATTCCATCATGGCAACATGTAGAACTGAGATCACTCATGCTTATGCATCTACAGCAGACAGTTCACATTGGCATGAAACAGTGCCTATTCACCAGTCCTTAGCCGGTACTTGGGTTTGTATGTAAAAATATTTCCCAGCACCTTCCTAGGTGCTTCCTGAAGTGGTGCACTTCCGCGTCAGAGTAGCGTAGCCGGGTCACCATCCATCCACTCTAGCCCGCTCCGGTTATGGGGGAACTGGCCAGCAAGATTATGCCTGCCACTTAGCCCCTACCAGGGACATCTCTCTGTGGGTGGAAAGTCTTTGCTATGCAGCCCGGGGAACCCACATTCACTTCTCACCACCTAGCGCCGCTTGGCAAGCTTGCTCGCTGCTGTCAACGTGGGAAATCCCCTCCAGTATCCGGCTGACGTCACTTCCCTTTGGATGGTAAAGAGTAGAGAAACCGAGAGCCCAATATAGTGTAGTATGTTAAGCATAAATGAAGTAAAGGTTATCGTGAGAAAATTATACTCACAAACATGGGTTACCACACAGGCAACCACTGTATAGGCAGGTGAGGAGATTAGACCTGTCCTCACTCAGGGATAAGAAGTCGCTCTCTGTAGATGCGAAAGGGGGTAGATCACCCCTCCACCAGGGGTGGACACGGTATAGCAGTAGGAGAACAGAGGCGCCAGCAGGATAAAAGTGGATAAAAACTTTAAAATTTGCTGGGAGGAAGTGGTGGACTTACCTCCATAAAGCAGACACGAAAGACTGTCTGAATAGTAGTCACATTTATTAATTAGTACCCCAAAACAGTGCAACGCGTTTCGCAGGCCCAGCCCGCTTCATCAGGCAATAAAAATGGGGACAAGACAGAATTTCAGCAATAGCAGGTGTAGCGCCTCTGAGGCGCTACACCTGCTATTGCTGAAATTCTGTCTTGTCCCCATTTTTATTGCCTGATGAAGCGGGCTGGGCCTGCGAAACGCGTTGCACTGTTTTGGGGTACTAATTAATAAATGTGACTACTATTCAGACAGTCTTTCGTGTCTGCTTTATGGAGGTAAGTCCACCACTTCCTCCCAGCAAATTTTAAAGTTTTTATCCACTTTTATCCTGCTGGCGCCTCTGTTCTCCTACTGCTATCCCTTTGGATGGTGGCCCTCAGCTACCAAAAAGGATTTGACAGACCAGGCCTTCTGCTGTTCCTTTTTAGTTGGAGACTGGTCTGCAGGTTCATTCTCTTTGCTCAGAAGGAAGCTTGCTACATCCATCTGCATAGCACTCCGATTGGGAATGATGCGTTCTCCACCAGCTCTGGAGGGTGTGACCTGCGATTTCCCCTGTGACTTTTTTTAGTTTTTGAAGAGGTCTTGCTGGAGCTATGAGATCAATTTGATGCCTTCATTGGTGAAAGGACGCTGGTGTTTACAGAGGTATTTGCTGAAGAACATGTTCCTTCCTTTGCCTTCCATTGCCATCGTGCCAGTGGAGCATTGGTGATGGGCGTATCCAGCTTTAGAATACTGTTGATGTCATTTTCAAATACAAAGTGTGCCATGATGTCAAATCTCTCCTCTGCTTCCACTCTCAGCACCAACAGTAACGGTGCGAGACCCCCAGAACATATCATCCCAGGTAGTAAGGGATCTGTATACCAAGTTTCGTTAAAATTGGTCAAGGCGCTTTCGAGTGATCGCGGCACATACACACATATATATATATATATATATATATATATATATATATATATATATATATATATATATATATATATATATATATAGGCGTTGTGGGAGGAGGGGGGGGGGGTAAGTATTTGGCTGTTGTTGGCTCTGCCCACTTTTTCTAACACACAAACAGTCAATGACCAAGTTTGTGAGCTTTGGGGTCCTTGGCATCAATTAGTATTTTCCCATTGAAATGAAACAAATCTGATTGGCTGTTTGGTCTGTGGCTCCACCCTTTTTAGTGAATTTGGACCCCAGTCACCCAATGACTGACTGTAGCAGGTTTGAGGCCTTTGCCATTAACAGTGTAAGAATGGCAGCAATTTAAATATTCCCCTTGAAATTCAATAAATGAATTTTGATTGGCTTTTGTAGGCTCCACTCACATTTCTGAATATTAATCCCAGTTACCCAGTGGCCAACTGTGTCAAGTTTGGGAATCCTGCCATTAACAATGTAAGAATGGCTGCAGTTTATATTTTCCCCATGTAAAAAATGTAGTTGTTGGCTCAGCCCACTTTTTCTAATCTTGACATACAATCACTCAATTACCAAGTTTATGAGCTTTGGGGTTTTTGGTATCAATAATTTATATATTCCCATTGAAATGAATCAAATCTGATTGGCTGTTTGTGGCTACACCCCCTTTCTGATTTTAAACCCCAGTCACCTAGTGATCAACTGTAGCAGGTTTGAGGCATCTGCTATTAACAGTGTAAGAATGGCAGCAATTTAAATATTCCCCTTGAAAATCTGCAGGTGAATTTTTATTGACTGTTGTAGGCTCCACCCACTTCCCTGAATATTAATCTCAGTCACCCAATGACCATCTGGGCAAAGTTTGGGAACCCTGCCATAAACAGTGTAAGAAGGGCTGCAGTTTATATTTTCCCCGTGAAATTTGTATTTGGCTCTGCCCGCTTTTTGTAACCTTGACACACAGTCACTCAGGGCTCTTTCACATTAGACAACACATGTAGGAGCCGTTCTCCTGCACACGTTGAATAGCCTGCGGCGTGTCGTTGGGATGTTGCGGTGCGACGCAATCAGCGGCGGTAGCTATTTTTCACCCGATGGGAAAACGCTGCCTCCCAGCGGTTCAACGCTCCCGGTGCGTTGAACCGAAACGCAGTGTCGGGTGTGAAAGGTAAAATGATAGTCTATGGACTATCATTTTACCTTGGTTAACGCAAAGTTTGAACTTTGCGTTAAAACGCAGTAAAAGGGCTCTGGTGTGAAAGAGCCCTGAATAACCAAGTTTGTGAGCTTTCAGGTTCCTGGCATCAACATTGTGTGAATGGAAGCAGTTTATCCAGCAAAGAAATTTGATTGGCTGTTTGTGGCTCTGCCCCCTTTAGCGAATTTGAACCCCAGGGGATTTTTCACTGATCGGTGCTGCGGGGGCTCTACAGCCCGCAGCACCGATCAGGAGTGCAGCAGGGCGATCAGACTACCCCCCTTTTTTCCCCACTAGGGGGATGTCCTGCTGGTGGGGTCTGATCGCCGCCGGCCATCTGCGTTTTGCGGGGGGGGGGGGCTCCTCAAAGCCCCCCTCCGCAGCCATTTCCGCCCTCTTCCTCCTTACCTCCCTCTCTCCGTAATGCGCAGGACGGAGTTCCGTCCTGCGCATTGAAGGATAGGCTTCAGCCTATCATATGCCGGCAATCCCCGGCCAATCAGAGGCCGGGGATCACCGATCTGCCTTACGGCGCTGCTGCGCAGCAGTGCCGTATGATGTAAACAGCGTGGATTTCTTCCCCGCCTGTTTACATTTTGCCGGAGAGCCGCGATCGGCGGCTCTCCGGCTGTTCACGGAGACACCCTCCGTGAACGGACATGGAAAGGCCGCTCGATCGAGCGGCCGTTTCCATGGTAACCCGCAGACGACCAGTTTACGCCAATCGGCGTTAGCTGGTCGTCAAGAGGTTAATGACCGACTGTAGCAGGTTTGAGGCCTCTGTCATTAACAGTGTAAGAATGGCAACAGTTTAAATATTCCCCTTGAAAATCAATAGGTGAATTTTAATTGGCTGTTGTAGCACCACTTACTTTTCTAAATATTAACCACTTGCCGACCGCCCACTGTATATTGGCGGCAGCAAAGTGGCATGCCCAGGACCACGTAACGCACATTGGCGTCGGGTCCTGGGTCTCTTCCGGGGCAGCGCATCTGCCGGCAATTGGCTCCGCCCACCCGCGACGACAACCCGCCGGCCGTTCGAAAGCACCGGCGGGTTGTTAACCCCTCGATCGCCTCGTTAGAAGCGTATAATACGCTTTGTAATGTATACAAAGCGTATTATACAGGCTGCCTCCTGCCCTGGTGGTCCCAATGTCCGAGGGACCACCAGGGCAGGCTGCAGCCACCCTAGTCTGCACTAAACACACTGATCCTGCCCCCCCTTCCCTCTGATCGCCCACAGCACCCCTCAGACTCCCCCTGCCCACCCCCCGGACCACTGTTTGCACCCAATCACTCCCCCTAATCACCAATCAATCACTCCCTGTCACTATCTGTCAACGCTATTTTTTTATTTTAGGTCCTAACTGCCCCCTGGGGACTCCTGATCACCCCCCCCCCGTGTACTGTATGCATCTATCCCCCCTGTAATAACCCACTGATCACCTGTCAATCACCCCCTGTCACTGCCACCCATCAATCGGCCCCTAACCTGCCCCTTGCGGGCAATCTGATCACCCACCCACACCATCAGATCGCCCGCAAACCCGCCGTCAGATCACCTCCCAAGTGCATTGTTTACATCTGTTCTCTCCTCTAAACACCCACTAATTAGCCATCAATCACCCCCTGTCACCACCTGTCACTGCTACCCATCAGATCAGACCCTATCTGCCCCTAGGGCACCCAATCACCCGCCCACACCCTCAGAACGCCCTCAGACCCCAGCCCTGATCACCTTGCCAGTGCATTGCTTGCATCTATTCCCCCCTCTAATCACACCTTGAGACACCCATCAATCACCTCCTGTCACCCCCTAGCACACCTACTCATCAGATCAGGCCTTAATTTGCCCCGTGTGGGCTCATGATCACTCGGCCAAACCCTCAGATGCCCCTCAGACCCCCTTCCGATCACCTCCCCAGTGCATTGATTGTATCTATTTTCCCCTCTAATCACCCCCTGAGACACCCATCAATCACCTCCTGTCACCCCCCTAGCACTCCTATCCATTAGGTCAGGCCCAATACAACCTGTCATCTAAGAGGCCACCCTGCTTATGACTGGTTCCACAAAATTCGCCCCCTCATAGACCACGTCATCAAAATTTGCAGGTGCTTATACCCCTGAACAGTCATTTTGAGGCATTTGGTTTCCAGACTACTCCTCACGGTTTTGGGCCCCTAAAATGCCAGGGCAGTATAGGAACCCCACAAGTGACCCCATTTTAGAAAGAAGACACCACAAGGTATTCCGTTAGGGGTATGGTGAGTTCATAGAAGATTTTATTTTTTGTCACAAGTTAGCGGAAATTGATTTTTATTGTTTTTTTCACAAAGTGTCATTTTCCACTAACTTGTGACAAAAAAATAAAATCTTCTATGAACTCACCATACACCAAACGGAATACCTTGTGGTGTCTTCTTTCTAAAATGGGGTCACTTGTGGGGTTCCTATACTGCCCTGGCATTTTAGGGGCCCTAAACCGTGAGTAGTCTAGAAACCAAATGCCTCAAAATAACCCGTGAATAGGACGTTGGGCCCCTTAGCGCACCTAGGCTGCAAAAAAGTGTCACACATGTGGTATTTGGGGTGTATTTTTACACATATCCATGCTGGGTGGGAGAAGTATCTCTGTAAATGACAATTTTTTGATTTTTTTTTTTTTTTTTTTTTACACACAATTGTCCATTTACAGAGATATTTCTCCCACCTAGCATGGGTATGTGTAAAAATACACCCCAAAACACATTATACTACTTCTCCTGAGTACGGCGATACCACATGTGTGACACTTTTTTGCAGTCTAGGTGCACTAAGGGGCCCAACGTCCTATTCACAGGTCATTTTGAGGCATTTGCTTTCCAGACTACTCCTCACGTTTAGGGCCCCTAAAATGCCAGGGCAGTGTAGGAACCCCACAAGTGACCCCATTTTAGAAAGAAGACACCCCAAGGTATTCCGTTAGTAGTATGGTGAGTTCATAGAAGTTTTTATTTTTTTGTCACAAGTTAGTGGAAAATGACACTTTGTGAAAAAAAAACAAAAACAATTTCCGCTAACTTGTGACAAAAAATAAAATCTTCTATAAACTCACCATACTACTAATGGAATACCTTGGGGTGTCTTCTTTCTAAAATGGGGTCACTTGTGGGGTTCCTATACTGCCCTGGCATTTTAGGGGCCCTAAAGCGTGAGGAGTAGTCTAGAAACCAAATGCCTCAAAATTACCTGTAAAATCCTAAATGTACTCATAGGATGTTGGGCCCCTTAGCGCAGTTGGGGTGCAAAAAAGTGCCACACGTGGTATCGCCATACTCAGGAGAAGTAGTATAATGTGTTTTGGGGTGTATTTTTACACATACCCATGCTGGGTGGGAGAAATATCTCTGTAAATGGACAATTGTGTGTAAAAAAAAAAAAAAAAAAAAAAAAATCAAACAATTGTCATTTACAGAGATATTTCTCCCACCCAGCATGGGTATATGTAAAAATGCACCACAAAACACATTATACTACTTCTCCTGAGTACGGCGGTACCACATGTGTGGCACTTTTTTGCACCCTAACTGCGCTAAGGGGCCCAAAGTCCAATGAGTACCTTTAGGATTTCACAGGTCATTTTGAGAAATTTGGTTTCAAGACTACTCCTCACGGTTTAGGGCCCCTAAAATGCCAGGGCAGTATAGGAACCCCACAAGTGACCCCATTTTAGAAAGACACCCCAAGGTATTCCGTTAGGGGTATGGTGAGTTCATAGATTTTATTTTTTGTCACAAGTTAGCGGAAAATGATTTTTATTGTTTGTCTTTTTTCACAAAGTGTCAATTTCCGCTAACTTGTGACAAAAAAAAATTGGGCCCCTTAGCGCAGTTAGGGTGCAAAAAAGTGCCACACATGTGGTATCGCCGTACTCAGGAGAAGTAGTATAATGTGTTTCGGGGTGTATTTTTACACATACCTGTCACGGAACAGCCGTGAGAAACGCGGGCGAATTGGAAGGGGCCGCACAGTCCAATTTCTGATCGCTGTCTGGCTAAATTTGTGCAGCCATTACAGGAATCAAAAATTGACATTCCTGGTTTTTTAAAAGTACAAGTTTTTCTCCTCTGCCCTGGACGTAGATGCAGGATGTCTTTTGATGTGTTAATTAGCTTAGAATGTTTATCTTTCATTACCTCTCTAGTCACCAGCTGGGGACTCTATTCAGAAGGCTTCCCTCCCCAGCAGGGGGCTACTCCAAACCTACTTTCCCCCCCAGACTTCCTGGCACCGATGAATGGCCAATCTGAAAGCCTGGGTGGTATGATTTCCTGTCGGCATACGAAAACCGAATATCGCACAGCTATGAAATTCACATAGTCTTATTCGGTAAAATCTGGCCATCGTGCTGATATGAAATTCATTTTGATGGCCCGTTCGGTTAAGGAATTATGGACCCCTCGGTAACCATACGCCCTAACACCCGCATCCAAGGTATCCTATTAATTGGTAGGTTCTGGGGATCGAGAATATGTAATTATTATTTGTGTGCCGGCCGCGTAGGTTGGTCTAGAGAAATGTCAGGGTTATGGGGCTTGTGAAAGCCCCTGCCCAGATGTGATTACCAGAGTCTGGCCCGGGGGCCGACTCTGGAAGCCCGCCTCTGAAAGCAGCTCCATTAAAAGTACATGAGCTGCCCGGGCTAGTTAGTCTTCCAAATTCCACCTTTGCGAAAGCACACTGCCAGCCAGAGGACACATGGCTGGCGGCCATCTTGCTGAACTTTGAATTGAGCTCTGGAACAAAGAACTTTGGGAACTTGAAACCAAGGACTTGATGATTTTCCCACAAAAGGACATATTTCCACAAACCTTAAGTATTTCTCCCTTTTTATTTCATACTGTCTATTACTGTTTTAATAATTGTTGATTTTAATAATTGTCTGTATATATTAATTATTTATATTGCTTTCAATAAACCGACGCTATTGTCAGTAGTTGTTCTAGCTACCCTATTATTCGGCACACACAGGAACTGATCCCAGGTCTCTGAAGGGACGCTACTATTGTATTGTGGTTAACTAGACAGAATAGTGTGTTTAACCGTTTTATTTGTAGATCTAGGCTCAGACAGGCAGTGGGCTCCTCTGTCCCATGGTAGCAGAGGTGGTGGCAGTTATACCCTGAAATCGTGTGTAAGTTGTAATTACCGTACCTCACAGGCTCCCTTCTGGTTGGTCTGCGGCCAATTCCCAACGGTTCCTGCGCATTGACTGCGACCAGAGTTCGCACGATCAGTGTGCTGGCACCGTTTGGAAGGCCATTTGCGGTCTGACCACTAGGGCTCCTGTGACAATACCCATGCTGGGTGGGAGAAATCTCTCTGTAAATGAACAATTGTGTGTGTGTGTGTGTAAAAAAAAAAAAAAAATTCAAAACATTGTCATTTACGTGTCCTGAGGAGGCGTGCACACACGCGAAACAGCTGTAGACAGGGGGCATATGTATACCTGTAACGTCGTGATACAATAAAGAGGAACTTCAAGGAGTGTGCCGGAGTCCGCCTTTCTTCTTGTATAATTGTCATTTACAGAGATTTTTCTCCCACCCAGCATGGGTATGTGTCAAAATACACTCCAAAACACATTATACTACTTCTCCTGAGTACGGCAATACCACATGTGTGGCACTTTTTTGCAGCCTAACTGCGCTAAGGGGCCCAAAGTCCAATGAGCACCTTTAGGCTTTACAGGGGTGCTTACAATTTAGCACCCCCCAAAATGTCAGAACAGTAAACACACCCCACAAATGACCCCATTTTGGAAAGTAGACACTTCAAGGTACTCAGAGAGGGGGTTGGTGAGTCCGTGGCAGATTTCATTTTTTTTTTGTCACAAGTTAGCAGAAATGGAAACTTTTTTATTTATTTTTTTTTGTTTCTTTTTTGTTGTCTCAAAGTGTCATTTTCCGCTAACTTGTGACAAAAAATAAAATCTTCTATGAACTCACCATGCCTCTCAGTGAATACTTTGGGATGTCTTCTTTCCAAAATGGGGTCATTTGGGGGGTATTTATACTATCCTGGAATTTTAGCACCTCATGAAACATGACAGGTGGTCAGAAAAGTCGGAGATGCTTAAAAATGGGAAAATTCACTTTTTGCACCATAGTTTGTAAACGCTATAACTTTTACCCAAACCAATAAATATACACTGAATGGGGTTTTTTTTATCAAACACATGTAGCACAATAAATTTGGACAAAAATGTATATAGAAATTTTACTTTATTTGACAAATTTTATCACAGAAAGTTAAAATCATTTTTTTTTGACAAAATTCATGTCTTTTTTGATGAATATAATAAAAACTAAAACTCGCAGCAGCAATCAAATAGCACCAAAAGAAAGCTGTATTAGTGACAAGAAAAGGAGGTAAAATTCATTTAGGTGGTAGGTTGTATGACCGAGCAATAAACCGTTAAAGCTGCAGTGGTCTGAATGGAAAAAAAGGCTCTGGTCCTTAAAGAGGAACTCCAGTGAAAATAATGTAATAAAAAAAGTGCTTCATTTTTACAATAATTATGTATAAATGATTTAGTCAGTGTTTGCTCATTGTAAAATCTTTCCTCTCCCAGATTCACATTCTGACATGTTTTACATGGTGACATTGTTACTGTGGGCAGATTATGTAGCTGGTCTGGCTTTAACAGACAGCTGTAAGCAGCTATTTCCTGTCTGAACATTGTTACATTGTGGCAGTTTGCCCAGAGTACCGTACGGTACCAGAGCCTCTTGTGGGAGGGGTTTCAGCACAAAATCAGTCATACAGCGCCCCCTGATGGTCTGTTTGTGAAAATCATTATTTTTCTCATGTAAAAGTGGGTCTCAGCTACTGATTGGGATAAAGTTCAATTCTTGGTCGGAGTTTCTCTTTAAGGGGTTTTATGACTGCAGTCCTTAAGTGGTTAATCCTAGTCACAAAGTGGCCAACTGTGTCAAGTCTGAGAACCCTGCCATTAACAGTGTAACAGAGTAACCAAGCAGCTCAGGGTGACCCAAACTACTAGGAATGTATAGGGGGATAAAAGGAACCAAAAAGCCCTCCTACTAAAAAGCAAAGCTTGGTGTAATTGCCTTCTTAAAACAGAAGAAAATTTGCAATAATTCAGTTATAAATGAACATTTGAGGTTACCCACAATGCACTACAACTAAATATGCAAATTATCCCTTTTCACCCTTGTTAAGCCAAGCAAGCATCCAGAACCGCTGGTGTATAGCAAGCCTATAGCTTTAAGTTTTTTACACAGCCATTTCAAACCCACATGTAGACAGCCTGTTTCGGACTTTTGGTCCTCATCAGTACATGGCAGGGATTGATAAGGCTGTAAATCTGATTGGCTGTTTGTGGCTTCGACCTTTTCCAGAATTTAAACCCCAGTCACCCAATGAGACTGTACCAGATTTGAGGTCTCTGCCATGAAGTGTAAGAATGGCAGCAATGTAAATATTCCCCCTTGAAAATCAGTGGGTGCATTTTGATTGGCTGTTGTAAGCTCCACCCACCTTCCTAAATATTAATCCCAGTCACCAACTGTGTCAAGTTTGAGAACCCTGACATTAACCGTGTAAGAATAGCTGCAATTTATATTTTCCCATGTAAAAAGTGAATTGTTTTTGGCTCCGCCCACTGTTTCTAACCTTGACTTACAGTCACTCAATGACCAAGTTTATACAGTCACTCAATGACCAAGTTTCTGAGCTTTAGGGTCCTTGGCATTAATAATTTGTAGTTTGAAATTAAACAAATCTGGATGTTTGTGGCCCTACCCCGTTTTGAGAATTTGAACCCCAGTCACCCAATGACAGACTGTACCAGATTTCAGGCCTATGCCATTAGCAGCGTAAGAATGGCAGCAATGTAAATATTACCCATGAAAATCAAAAGGTGAATTTTGATTAGCTGTTGTAAGCTCAACCCACTTTCCTGAATATTTATCCCAGTCACCCAGTGGACAACTGTGTGAAGTTTGAGAAGCCTGCCATTAACAGAGTAAGAATGGCTGCTGTTTGTATTTTCCCATGTAAAAAAAATGCGGTTGCTAGCTCCACCCACTTTTTCAAACCTTGACAAACAGTCACTCAATAACCAAGTATGTGAGCTTTGTGGTCCTTAGCCAATCACATTTGTTTCATTTCAGTGGGAAAATTTAAATTATTGATGTTGTTTGTGGCTCTGCCCCCTTTTCAGAATGTGAACCCCAGTCACCCAATGACTGACTGTACCAGGTTTGAGACCTTTGCCATTAGGAGTATAAGAATGGCAGCAATGTAAATATTCCCCTTGAAAATCAATAGGTGAATTTTGTTCGGCTGTTGTAGGCTCCACCCACGTTTCTGAATAATAACCACTTGAGGACCGTAGGCTTACATCCCCCCCTAGTAATGACCAGGCCACTGCAGCTTTAAGGGCTATCTGCAGGGCCGTCCAACTCGGCACACAAGTGAATCCCCCCCCCCCCCCCCTTTCCCAACTTTCTGTTGGTGGGCTCTGATTGCTACTGCCTTGTTTGTTTTTTGTTTTTTACAAATTTGTCTTTTTTTTTTTTTTATTCCCAGCCCTCCCTCCCTCCGCCAGCCAATCACCGCGATCGGCTGTCAAAAGCATGAGGCTATGACAACCGTTTGCTCCTGATCCTCTGTAGGGAACAGCTGAGTGACACGGCTGTCCCCAGCACAGCGCTGCCTTAGATTGCAGCGCTGTATATTGTAAATAGATGGGTAACAGTCTGATGCCGCGGAGCTCCGTCATTGAATCGGAGATGTGTGCGCGATCTCCTGCTAAACCCCGCCCCAGGACTGCCGCTGTGTTCACGCCAATTGATTGGCTGTTTATGCTCCGCCCAATTTTCATGGATTTGTAAACTCTGTCACCAAGCGACGAAGTGTGGGGACTCTGGCTTGATTACTGTGAGAATGGCAGCCTTTTCCATTGACTTGAATGGGTGAAATTTGATTGGCTGTTTGTAGCTCCGCCCAGGTGTGCAGGGGATGCGAGACCGCCAGAACATATCATCATCCCAGGTAGTAAGGAATCTGTCTACCAAGTTTCTTTCAAATCGATCAATGCGTTTTTGAGTGATCGCGGCACATAAATACACACATACATACAGTGGTTTGCAAAAGTATTCGGCCCCCTTGAAGTTTTCCACATTTTGTCACATTACTGCCACAAACATGAATCAATTTTATTGAAATTCCACATGAAAGACCAATACAAAGTGGTGTACACGTGAGAAGTGGAACGAAAATCATACATGATTCCAAACATTTTTACAAATAACTGCAAAGTGGTGTATGCGTAATTATTCACCCCCCCTTTGGTCTGAGTGCAGTCAGTTGCCCATAGACATTGCCTGATGAGTGCTAATGACTAAATAGGGTGCACCTTTGTGTAATCTAATGTCAGTAAAAATACAGCTGCTCTGTGATGGCCTCATAGGTTGTCTAAGAGAATATTGGGAGCAACAACACCATAAAGTCCAACGAACACACCAGACAGGTCAGGGATAAAGTTATTGAGAAATTTAAAGCAGGCTTAGGCTTCAAAAAGATTTCCAAAGCCTTGAACATCCCACGGAGCACTGTTCAAGCAATCATTCAGGAATGGGAGTATGGCACAACTGTAAACCTACCAAGACAAGGCCGTCCACCTAAACTCACAGGCCGAATAAGGAGAGCGCTGATCAGAAATGCAGTCAAGAGGCCCATAGTGACTCTGGACGAGCTGCAGAGATCTACAGCTCAAGTGGGGGAATCTGTCCATAGGACAACTATTTGTCGTGCACTGCACAAAGTTGGCCTTTATGGAAGAGTGGCAAGAAGAAAGCCATTGTTAACAGAAAAGCATAAGAAGTCCCGTTTGCAGTTTGCCACAAGACATGTGGGGGACACAGCAAACATGTGGAAGAAGGTGCGCTGGTCAGATGAGACCAAAATGGAACTTTTTGGCCGAAATGCAAAACGCTATGTGTGGCTGAAAACTAACACTGCACATCACTCTGAACACACCATCCCCACTGTCAAATATGGTAGTGGCAGCATCATGCTCTGGGGGTGCTTCTCTTCAGCAGGGACAGGGAAGCTGGTCAAAGTTGATGGGAAGGTGGATAGAGCCAAATACAGGGCAAACTTGGAAGAAAACCTCTTGGAGTCTGCAAGAGACTTGAGCCTGGGGCGGAGGTTCACCTTCCAGCAGGACAACGACCCTAAACATAAAGCCAGGGCAACAATGGAATGGTTTAAAACAAAACATATCCATGTGTTAGAATGGCCCAATCAAAGTCCAGATCTAAATCCAATCGAGAATCTGTGGCAAGATCTGAAAACCGCTGTTCACAAATGTTGTCCATCTAATCTGACTGAGCTGGAGTTGTTTTGCAAAGAAGATGTAACGGTCTTGTGTCGTAGCTCAGATGTCTGATTATGTGGTGATCTGCAGAATCACCAATAATGCAGACACTATACCTGATTATGTGTGATCTGCAGAATCACCAATAATACCAGTAGTGATTTGATGCAACCGTAACTTTAATAGTTTAATGAGACCTCACCAGAGAGGCTGGTGAGGTACTATCAGTACACTGGGCGTGCACTAGAGTACAAGCTCCAGCAAGCTGGAGAAATCCATACCGAAGAGGCCGAATCTCCCGAGGAGCGGGTGATTCAGGAAGTACTGCAGCCAAGTGATCACCCGTGGAGCGGGTGACTCAGACTGTACTGCAGCCTATGCAACACAATCAGGACTGCACTAAAGAATAACGTCACCAGAGGCGCTGGTGAAACTGGAACCTCACCAGTGGCGAGAGCCCACTGGTGAGTAGAGTGGTCTGACAGGCAAGTTTCGGCAACAGAGAGGTAAGTATCAGTACAGAATCGTGAAACAGGAGAGTAATCGGTAATCAGGCAAAGGCTCAGCAACTAACAAGGCAGATAGGCAAAGGTGCAGGGTCGGAGTCAGAGGAATAGCTAAGAGTCATACACAGGAGATCAATACAATAGGCAATATCCTAGTCTAGGTGTGAAGTCCTTTGCATCAACACCCGGGAAATGGTCTAATAAAAAACAGTAACAATGTAGCAATATCCTAGACTAGGTGTGAAGTCCTTAGCATCAACACCTGGGATCTAGTCTAAAGTCTGAGCGCTAACACGCATGTATTTACGACAACAGACAGTGTGTGAATGAAGCCCGAAGGCTTAAGAAGCAGAGGAGACCCCACTGGCACGCCCCTCCTGAATCAGCCAATCCTGAGCGCCGTGGGACTCCTCTGACGTCAGCCGACCAGCAGGTCAGCTGACGGGCTTCCTCCCCGCATAAAGGTCCAGTCTGTGCGTGCGCCTGCGCGCTAAGGGGACCCCCTGCACGAGAGAAGGTTCCGTCCTCGGCGTCCTGGACACTGAACGGACGGATGGCTGCATGGAGGCAGCTGCGGCGGCGGTGCTGTTAGCCGCAGCTGCCTCGTGTATTACAGTACCCTCCCCTCTAGGCGTGGGCTCCGAACACGCACCACCCGGCTTATCTGGATGCAACCTGTGGAACTCCATTCTGAGCCCTTCTGCATGCATGCGACAGAGTGGTACCCAGGATCTCTCCTCCGGACCATACCCACGCCAGTGGACCAGATGCTGTAGGGATTTACGCACTCGCCGAGAATCCAAAATCTTTTCTACTTCGTATTCTGGTTCTCCATTACCCACCACAGGGGGGGGGAGGAGTGGCATCCACATACACCGCAGGCTTCAAAAGCGAAACGTGGGACGTCCTACCACCCCTGAAACTGGAGGGAAGTGACACCTCGTAGGTAACATTATTTATTCTTTTAGAAATAGGATAGGGCCCTATAAATTTGGGACCCAACTTAACAGAGGGCTGTCTTAGGGACAAGTGACGAGTGGAAATCCACACCAAATCTCCCGGTGCGAACTTACATTCCACCGAACGTCTCTTGTCGGCTTGCCTCTTTTGAATCGAAAAGGCTCTTTTCAAATTTTGTTTCACCTTATTCCAGATGTCTCGCATGGTTACTGACCAGTGTTCTAAAGCTGGAAAAGGTGAGGCCACAACTGGCAGGGGTGAGAACTTGGGTGATCTCCCCGTAACAACCTGGAACCCTGACGAAGCAGACCTCAGGTTATTGTGGGCGAACTCGGCATACGGCAAAAATCTGACCCAATCAGTCTGGGCATCGGCTGCGTAGCACCTGAGGAACTGCTCGAGAGCCTGATTTACTCTCTGTTTGGCCGTTGGTCTGTGGGTGGTAGCCTGAGGAAAAGGATAACTTCATCCCTAATTGCTGACAAAAAGCTTTCCAAAAGCGGGAAGTGAACTGGACTCCCCTATCCGACACCACATCCTGAGGAATCCCATGCAGCCTGAAGATGTGGAGTATGAACAACTCTGCCAATTCCTGTGAAGAGGGGAGCCCGTTCAAGGGGATGAAGTGTGCCATCTTGCTAAACCTGTCGACCACCACCCATATGACCGTTTTACCCTCAGAGGGAGGCAACTCGCCCACGAAGTCCATGGACACATGGGTCCAAGGTTCCTTGGGCACAGGAAGAGGCTGTAAGGTGCCGGCAGGGGCTCGCCTGGAGGCCTTGCTCCGGGCACAAACGGTACAGCTTCCCACGAATTCTTTACAATCAGAGTTGATGGAGGGCCACCATACACTCCGTCTTAACAATTCCAGAGTACGAGCCACCCCAGGGTGACCAGCACTTTTGTGGGCATGAAATATCTCCAAGATCTTAAATCTCAACTGGAGGGGAACAAAAAGAACCCTCTCTGGTTTGCCTTCAGGAATTTCCTGTTGAAAAGGGCCCAGTTCTGATGCCCAATCCAACTCAAGCTGTTCCCCAGAGGGTTCTAACTGCTGCTCATTAGTTTCAACCACTTGGGCTTAATTAGCTGCAAGGGGAATCTGTTTCAGACAGTGGTCATGGCAGTATGGAGACCAGCTTAATAACTGTCTGGTACTCCAATCGATGTCCGGGGAGTGCTTCTTTAACCACGGCATGCCCAGGATGACCGTGGATGTGGACATTTCTAACATCAGAAACTGCATTTGTTCCCTGTGCAGGGCCCCAATCTGGCATAACAATACTGGAGTCTGAGCAATGGTGAATGGCAGTGGAGAATCATCCACAGCAGTAATCCTAATCTGCTCCCCCACAGGAATCAAAGGAAATCTAAACTGATCCGCAAATTTTGCAGACATGACATTTACGGCAGACCCAGAATCTAAAAAAGTCTGAGTAGTGTGAACCTGACCCTCCCAGGTGATAGTGCAGGGAAGCAACACACGTGTAACGATTGTGGAATCGTCTCCGTGGTCAGCGCACCAGACGTGCGCTGACGCGGCGGATTTCCTCCACAAGCGTATTATTGCAGACACCCAGGCTAGGTGCTATGCACCCGCAGAGGGCAATTCCCACCGGCAGATGGCGCTGTGGAGTGCAGGCGAACACAGCCGCTGCACAGCCACAGATGCCAAATGGGAATTGTACAGATCCGGGACAAAGTACAATCAGGCAGGGCTGGATAGCCCACAGGGAACAGAGAAAAGGGACAGAACCAATGTGTGCCCACCAAATTAATCGCCACCCAGCGACGGCGAACACACAACGGCGGAAACGAAGGAGGAAACGCAATCGCAAGAATGGCGATTGCCAACAGTGACACAAGACTGAGCAGGACAGAGCACAAGGGTAGCAAAGGCACAGAAAATCATACAATGAGAAAGATAAAGAAAATAACAAAGCTAGCTGAACGCGAACACCGCACTCATTCGCAACAGTGCACGCGTTCGTGCGCGGTCTCCGCGTGTTACGCACAACAGAGACAAGCACGCCTAACTAACCAAAGACAGACAAACACGAAACAGAGAACGCGAGCGCTTGCTTAACGGTTACCTCACCGAGCCTACAGCAAGCGTTCGAATCAGACAAGACAGACACACGTGAAACAGGAACTGGGCAGAAAGGATCCACCGCTCTTCCGTCAGAGCAAGTGTGATCCAAGCAGAAACACAGATCAGAAAGATCCACAGCCGCTACCGCTAGCAGTTAGTGCGATACAGGAAGACAGAGTAGCAGAACAGAAGGATCCACAGCGCTAGCGAAAAGTGGCTAAAGCGATCCCAGGAGACAGAACAGAAGGATCCACAGCGCTAGCGAAAAGTGGCTAGCGCGATCCCAGGAGACAGAACAGAAGGATCCACAGCGCTAGCGAAAAGTGGCTAGCGCGATCCCAGGAGACAGAACAGAAGGATCCACAGCGCTAGCGAAAAGTGGCTAGCGCGATCCCAGGAGACAGAACAGAAGGGCCTACCAGTAGCAACCGCTGCTCTGGTTAGCACCCCACAGACAGACAGAACAGGCAATACAAATAATACAATCCTAACTAAACTAGGGAATGTGCCTAGCGCAGTCCCACGAATTACTCTAAACTAATCTTCAACGAGAAGTAGCATGGCTGACACTCACAAGGAGTGTAAACTACAAACCCTGAAGGAATGACCAGCAAAGGACTATGGGTAATCCCAACCTTTATATTGCCAGTCATCACAGGAGGCAGGTAGGGGATTTGCATAACGAATGTATGCAAATTCCTCAGGAGCAAGCTGCAGAACTGACAAAATGTCTCTCTTAAAGAGACCCGCAGAATGCAGACGTGAACAGTGATCAAAACGCTGCCTGTCTGCACAGGCAGCTGAGCAGATTCTCACAGTACCCCCCATTCTAGGGTCGGATTCCAGACGACCTTCAAAACTGATATCTCCAAACCATTCTAACAGAAGACTCATGAAGGTCGGGGTAGCCCGACAAGGTCCAATTCCAGAGTCAGTCCACCCGAAACTGACCTCATCGGAAACAGAAGCCACCGAAACATGCCCATCAGTACTACCAGTCTCGGAATAACACCCATCAGGACTGTGAACGCCAGAGAAGAAGCCATCGACAGCCTCCAGACAATACCCACCACCTTCCAAGGAGCGTCCGAAAATACCAAACCTGCCACAATACCTGTTCGAAGTGTCCCTTACAACACAAAAGCCACCGTTGATCTTATCCAGGGTACCAAGCAAAATTTCTCCCGGAATCTCCCAGAACCTTTTGAAGCTCCACAGAGATCCCAAGAGGGCAGAACAATCACCAGGCTCACATGGAGAATTACCAAGAACCCCCATGGAACCAATGACAATTCCGGGTTCAGAATTACGAGGACACCCACCAAGATCAAGACTTTCAGGGACCACTTCTGGGCATGCAAGCAGGCAGGCCATATCAGAGCATGTCTCCACCGAGGAAGCATCTGAGTACGCTGGTAACCGAGGCACACTTGGGCTTTCTGGGTCACAGAGCACACTGGGGTACACCAGCACAGGAGAAACCTCAGGACATGTTGGGGAACTGCCAACCTCAGAGTCCGGCACGACAAGACCAAAACCAGTACCGGGCAGAGAATCATCATGAGTGGAGGTCACAGGCACTGGACTTTCAAAAGAAGACTCGGATACAAATTCAGAAATTTCTGTGACAATAATATCATCATTGACTACATATGAGTGAAGCTCCATCAGAGCTGAAAAGGTAGCCAGCAAGGCAACAATGCCTACGGAAGAGGGTAACACCTCAGAAGGACTTGGGGGGCAGGAGACATCTCCTACAAGTTCTGCACCCTTTGGGAGGAACTCAGAGACCTCCAGAACATCGAACAAAACTTCAGGAACATCATTTTTCAAGTTTTCTAGGAAGGATTCTGAACTATCCATGTTACAGGGCAAAACTGGAACTTTATCTTGTGGACAGGGCAGATGTCCCAAGTAAGGTTCCACCATAAACTGAGATTGAATTTCATAATCATGAGGGGAATGTACAGGCATATTCACTGGACCACACACTGACTCCCTAACTTTAATCTCACTGCACCCAGAATTCTGCGTAGCAGTCAAACTAGCTTGCAATTCCAAAACTGCAGAAAAACAGGTGAAAATAGCAGCAATACCTAGACGAGCCTCTAGGGACACTGCAGGAGATATTGTACAAGGCAATATTGACTCATCCAGAGTACAGGGTGGAGAGTCAATACTTTCTTCAGAATCAGACTCGCAAATGTCAATGCGAGTGGACATAATGTCTTTATTCATGATGCAGGGCAGGCTCAGAGACATCTTCTCTGGACAGAGCAAAGGTGCTTCAGTATCAGGTTCGCAAACCCAAGGCGCTGTCTCACTCTTGGACTCGGCTAATAATGTCGAATCCGAGGAGTCAGAACGCGAAATTTGCGAATCCAAGATCGCAGTCGATTGCGAAAGTGGACATTTCGAAGACCGGGATTCAGAGATCTCCAGGCTGAATTGCTGGATCTCAGAAACGCCAGCTGACAATGTGCTTTTACAAACATCAACTGAATGAAGTACACGTTGTTCATTCAGAATCATTTTCCACATACAAATCAGCGGACTCACAAAGTCAAATTCACACCCCTTTCCTTTTCTTAAGGCAGAAGCAGAACTTATACATGCTCTCAAGACAGACTCACTTCTGGCAATGTAGTACTCACAAAACGACTTTGAATTGTTCTCTAATTCGTACACCAGCGATTCGAGCTGCTTTTTCTGGAACGGGGGCTCCCATTCACACCTGACTAGGTCTGAGCATACATACTGAACAATATTAGAAGAAGGAGTTGTGACAACAACATGAGAAACTTTATTAATCACATTACCCTTACTCTTGAAACTGCATAGTTTGGGAATTTTCCCCATAGCAAGATCATAGATGGAGGATCTTAAAGTAGTACTGGGAGAAAAAAATCTGTTTTTACAAGACAAGGGATCCCACATATCATTGACAAAACTGACACACTCACGCCGATCACAATCGGCAGGAACATCTGAGAAACAGGCATCAGATCGCACAGATTCAACCTCCAAACAAACAGAAGAAACTTCATCAGAATTCACACAGGTGTCCACAAACGAGGCACACCCATTCATTTCAGGTCGCACAGTGTCCAAACTCACTTGCTTTACCCCAGAAAGACAGGAAAAATCATGTGACAATGGTGTCTCTTTATTGGAAATAATTGGTTGGTGTGTGTGCAATTCGTCCAAAATAGTCTGCCACACATAAATCACCAGATCCACATCACACTCATCACATTCATCAGAATCGATCAAAAGGTACATAGAGTCGAGACAATCATTCAGGTCATCCGCGCTCTTTGCGATATAAAAATCGCAAAAGGCTTTCCAATCGAAATCAAACTCTTCCAACAAGGCCCCAATCTCCCATGAGGCAAATGGCGGTTCAAACAACCCAGTATCTAGATAATCCCCATATGGGTGGGGATCAGGGACGAGCACCGATTTTTTTTTAACTGCTTTTATATAGTGTGCGATCCTACCTATAATAGGATCCACATACGCTTTTGTCTCAGGCAATGACGTCTGAAGCAAATCAAAGGTTCCCTCTGCCCTGGGAATTTTGGTTGGGCTGGTCATTCTGTAACGATTGTGGAATCGTCTCCGTGGTCAGCGCACCAGACGTGCGCTGACGCGGCGGATTTCCTCCACAAGCGTATTATTGCAGACACCCAGGCTAGGTGCTATGCACCCGCAGAGGGCAATTCCCACCGGCAGATGGCGCTGTGGAGTGCAGGCGAACACAGCCGCTGCACAGCCACAGATGCCAAATGGGAATTGTACAGATCCGGGACAAAGTACAATCAGGCAGGGCTGGATAGCCCACAGGGAACAGAGAAAAGGGACAGAACCAATGTGTGCCCACCAAATTAATCGCCACCCAGCGACGGCGAACACACAACGGCGGAAACGAAGGAGGAAACGCAATCGCAAGAATGGCGATTGCCAACAGTGACACAAGACTGAGCAGGACAGAGCACAAGGGTAGCAAAGGCACAGAAAATCATACAATGAGAAAGATAAAGAAAATAACAAAGCTAGCTGAACGCGAACACCGCACTCATTCGCAACAGTGCACGCGTTCGTGCGCGGTCTCCGCGTGTTACGCACAACAGAGACAAGCACGCCTAACTAACCAAAGACAGACAAACACGAAACAGAGAACGCGAGCGCTTGCTTAACGGTTACCTCACCGAGCCTACAGCAAGCGTTCGAATCAGACAAGACAGACACACGTGAAACAGGAACTGGGCAGAAAGGATCCACCGCTCTTCCGTCAGAGCAAGTGTGATCCAAGCAGAAACACAGATCAGAAAGATCCACAGCCGCTACCGCTAGCAGTTAGTGCGATACAGGAAGACAGAGTAGCAGAACAGAAGGATCCACAGCGCTAGCGAAAAGTGGCTAAAGCGATCCCAGGAGACAGAACAGAAGGATCCACAGCGCTAGCGAAAAGTGGCTAGCGCGATCCCAGGAGACAGAACAGAAGGATCCACAGCGCTAGCGAAAAGTGGCTAGCGCGATCCCAGGAGACAGAACAGAAGGATCCACAGCGCTAGCGAAAAGTGGCTAAAGCGATCCCAGGAGACAGAACAGAAGGATCCACAGCGCTAGCGCGATCCCAAGAGACAGAACAGAAGGATCCACAGCGCTAGCGAAAAGTGGCTAGCGCGATCCCAGGAGACAGAACAGAAGGATCCACAGCGCTAGCGAAAAGTGGCTAGCGCGATCCCAGGAGACAGAACAGAAGGATCCACAGCGCTAGCGAAAAGTGGCTAGCGCGATCCCAGGAGACAGAACAGAAGGGCCTACCAGTAGCAACCGCTGCTCTGGTTAGCACCCCACAGACAGACAGAACAGGCAATACAAATAATACAATCCTAACTAAACTAGGGAATGTGCCTAGCGCAGTCCCACGAATTACTCTAAACTAATCTTCAACGAGAAGTAGCATGGCTGACACTCACAAGGAGTGTAAACTACAAACCCTGAAGGAATGACCAGCAAAGGACTATGGGTAATCCCAACCTTTATATTGCGAGTCATCACAGGAGGCAGGTAGGGGATTTGCATAACGAATGTATGCAAATTCCTCAGGAGCAAGCTGCAGAACTGACAAAAATGTCTCTCTTAAAGAGACCCGCAGAATGCAGACGTGAACAGTGATCAAAACGCTGCCTGTCTGCACAGGCAGCTGAGCAGATTCTCACAACACGTTTATTATTTAGAGGTATATCAAGATCACCTAGGGTAGTACCTCCAGCTACTCCTAGGCGATAGAGTTTTCCGCCTTCTTAGGGCAAGCAGAAACCATATGGCCCTTATCGGCGCAATATAAGCATAACTTTTCAGCTCGCCTTCTGTTCTTCTCTACCTCTGACAGCTTGGCCTGTCCAATTTGCATTGGCTCGTCAGGTGGTGGAGAGGAAGGCGTAGGAGCTGAGAAAGTACAGGAGGAAAAATTTCTTGAGGGCTTAGAGTTTGCTTTTGATAGCGTACTCGCCTATCAATTTTGATGGCCAAGGAAATGGCCTCATCCAAAGTCTTGGGTTCTGGATGACCCAACATAAGATTAGATACAGCGTCGGACAATCCTGTCAAAAAACAGTCCAAGAGTGCGTACTGCCCCCACCTGGCTGACACTGCCCATCTCCTAAACTCGGCAGCATAAACCTCAACGGAACCTTGACCCTGCCTGAGGGTCTTTAACTTCCTTTCAGAAGTCACTGCCAAATCAGAATTGTCGTAAATTATGGCCTTAAAGAACTCCTCCACTGAGGTCAAGGCCTCATGCCCTGTAGGGAGACTGTATGCCCAGGACTGGGAATCTCCAGACAACAAAGTCTTAAGAAAAGTGACCCTCTGACTTTCTGTACCTGAAGAAACGGGTCGTAATTCAGAATAAGATAAGCATCTATGCTTAAAATTACCAAAGTCTGAGGGATGCCCCGAGAATTTCTCAGGTGGGGGCACCCTCGGCTCGATCACAGGAGGAGGTGACACTCGATTATTAGGGTCCAGTAAGCGGTTAACGGACTCAGCTAGTTGTTCAATCTGAGTCTGTTGTGCGTTAACCGTTTTAATGAGCTCATTAACGGTAGTGGTTAACACGTCAACCCGTTGGCAGAGTGTCTCCATACTTTTACTGGTCTGTTGTTCTGTAACGGTCTTGTCGTAGCTCAGATGTCTGATTATGTGGTGATCTGCAGAATCACCAATAATACCAGTATAGCAGACACAGAGCTGAGTGTGTAGTGATTTGGTGCAACCATAACTTTAATAGTTTAATGAGACCTCACCAGAGGGGCTGGTGAGGTACTATCAGTACACTGGGCGTGCACTAGAGTACAAGCTCCAGCAAGCTGGAGAAATCCATACCGAAGAGGCCGAATCTCCCGAGGAGCGGGTGATTCAGGAAGTACTGCAGCCAAGTGATCACCCGTGGAGCGGGTGACTCAGACTGTACTGCAGCCTATGCAACACAACCAGGACTGCACTAAAGAATAACGTCACCAGAGGCGCTGGTGAAACTGGAACCTCACCAGTGGCGAGAGCCCACTGGTGAGTAGAGTGGTCTGACAGGCAAGTTTCGGCAACAGAGAGGTAAGTATCAGTACAGAATCGTAAGACAAGAGAGTAGTCGGTAATCAGGCAAAGGTTCAGCAACTAACAAGGCAGATAGGCAAAGGTACAGGATCGGAAAGCAGGATCAGAGTCAGAGGAATAGCTAAGAGTCATACACAGGAGATCAATACAATAGGCAATATCCTAGTCTAGGCGTGAAGTCCTTGGCATCAACACCCGGGAACTAGTCTAACCATAAACAGTAACAATGTAGCAATATCCTAGACTAGGTGTGAAGTCCTTAGCATCAACACCTGGGATCTAGTCTAAAGTCTGAGTGCTAACACGCAAGTATTCATGACAACAGACAGTGTGTGAATGAAGCCCAAAGGCTTAAGAAGCAGAGGGGACCCCACTGGCACGCCCCTCCTGAATCAGCCAATCCTGAGCGCCGTGGGACTCCTCTGATGTCAGCTGACCAGCAGGTTAGCTGACGGGCTTCCTCCCCGCATAAAGGTCCAGTCTGTGCGCGCTAAGGCGACCCCCTGCACGAGAGAAGGTTCCGTCCTCGGCGTCCTGGATGCTGAACGGATGGATGGCCGCATGGAGGCAGCTGCGGCGGCGGTGCTGTTCGCCGCAGCGGCCTCGTGTATTACAGAAGAATGGGCAAGGATTTCAGTCTCTAGATGTGCAAAGCTGGTAGAGACATGCCCTAAAAGACTGGCAGCTGTAATTGCAGCAAAAGATGGTTCTACAAAGTATTGACTCAGGGGGATGAATAATTACGCACACCCCACTTTGCAGTTATTGATTTGTGAAAAATGTTTGGAATCATGTATGATTTTCATTCCACTTCTCACGTGTACACCACTTTGTATTGGTCTTTCACGTGGAATTCCAATAAAATTGATGCATGTTTGTGGCAGTAAGGTGACAAAATGTGGAAAACTTCAAGGGGGCCGAATACTTTTGCAATCCACTGTACATACACACATACATCTGATTTTTATAGATAGATAGATAAATAGATAGATAGGTCAGCAGCTGCCCCAGCAATCCCTCAATGGGAAGCTGTGCATGCAATCAGGGGTGCCCAATCCCCTAAAGGTAATATAAGAAAGAAACGTGGGGTTGCAGCACACAGCTCTTCCTTTTTATTTGAGCAAATTCACACTATACAGGCAGACAGTTTCGGTCGTCCCTGGCCTTTTTCAATGCCGTCAAACAAGTTGATATATACTTGACAAACAGGAAATGACATCACACTAATAGGGTATACGTCCATCAAAGAAGGTAGTGTTAATTTCACACTTGGCTTTAAAGCAACAGAGTCCATAATTAAGTCCAAGCTGTCTGTGTCCAGTCGTTCTATGTAATCCACATGTACAATCTGTTCATATAATCTGTAATTCATAAAAATTATTATATGAACAGATTGTACATGTGGATTACATGGAACTGACTGTTTGATTTAATTTGTTTGATGGCTTTGAAAAAGGTCGGGGATGACCGAAACTGTCTGCCTGTATAGTGTGAATTTGCTCAAATAAAAAGAGCTGTGTGCTGCAACCCCACGTTTTTCTTATACATACACTAGTAAAAAGGCCCGCCTTTAAAAAAAAACAAAAAAAAAAAAACACGGGCGCTTGGCCACGACCGCTAGACCCCGGCAAAGCGCATACCGACGCTTCCTGCTCAACCGTCCCCCACCACTGTCTGAAGTATATGCACACAGGGAGATGTTGCTTGCTTGGTAGTTGGAAAAAGCTGTTTTTCCCACAATGCAATGAGGTTCTCAGACAGCAAACTGTCAAGTCTGGAAGCATGGACACAGGAACAGGAGGGTGACGCAGAGACACAGGGGTTTTATTATATAGGATACTAGTAGACCTAAGCCCATTTAAAAACGGGCTCTAGGTCTATCTCACGGCCGCATATCAGCCCGCGCACCCCTCCCCCCAGCCCTGTCCTCCTCCTGTCCCAAGGGCTACACATGCGCAGTAGCCAAGACACAGGGACAGGAGGATTCCACAGGGACAGGTAGGGTTTTATTATATAGGATATTAGCTGATGACCTGGCGTTGCTCGGGTATGTATTTGGCTGGTGTCGGCTCCACCCACTTTTTCTAACACAGAAACACTCAATGACCAAGTTTGTGACTCCGACCCTCTCCAGCATTTGAACACCAGTCACCAAATGACCAACTGTAACAGGTTTGAGGCATTGTAAAAATGGCAGCAATTTAAATATTCCCCTTGAAAATCAACAGGTGAATTTTGATTTACTCTTATAGGCTCCACCCACTTCCCTGAAAATTAATCTGTCACCCAGTGTCCATTTGGGCAAAGTTTGAGAACCCTGCTATTAACAGTGTAAGAAGGCCTGCAGTTTATATTTTCCTAGTGAAATTTGTTTTTGGATCTGCCCACTTTTTGTAACCTGGACACACAGTCACTCAATGACCAAGTTTGTGAACTTTCGGGTCCTTGGCATCAATAAAAACAAATCTGATTGGCTGTTTGTGGCTCCGCCCCTTTTCTGAATTTGAACCCTAGTGACCCAATGACCAAATGTACCAGGTTTGAGGCTTGTATCATTAACAGTGCAAGAAAGGCAGCAATTTTAATATTCCCCTTGAAAATCAACAGGTGAATATTGATTGGCTTTTTTAGGCTCCACCCACTTTTCTGAATATTAATCCCAGTCACCCAGTAACCAGCTGTGCAAAGTTTGAGAATCCTGCCATTAACAGTGAAGAAGGGCTGCAGTTTACATTTTCACAACAACAACAAATAACATTTGTAAAGCGCTTTTCTCCCATAGGACTCAAAGCGCATAAGCATGGCTCAGACCATCGTGGTACAGTCCGGAAATGCCAGGCTAAACAGGTGGCTTTTCAGTCTAGATTTGAATAGCTCCAGGGATGGGGCTGTCTTTTACTGGGTGTGGCAGGGAGTTCCAAAGAGTAGGGGCAGCATGACAGAATGTTCTGTCTCCAGATTTTTTGAGGTGCACTCTGGGATTGACCAAGTTTATAGAACTTGCTGATCTGAGGTTGTGAGAGGTGTGGTGCAGCTTCAGCAAGTCCTTTATGTATCATCCAGGGCCCAGATTGTGCAGGGATTTGAATGTCAGCAGTCCAATCTTGAAGAGTATTCTCCATTCTACTGGTAGCCAGTGCAGTAAGCAAAGGATCGGTGTAATGTGACAGTGGCGAGGCTGGTTTGTTAGCAATCTGGCAGTAGCATTCTGCACTAATTGCAGGCGATTTCCCAGAGAAATCTGTTTTTGACTCCACCCAGTTTTTGTAACCTTGACACTCAATGACTGTGAATGGAAGCAGTTTATCCAGCAAAGATATCTGATTGGCTGTTTGTGGCTCCGCCCCTTTAGTGAATTTGAACCACAGTCACCCAATGACCGACTATAGCAGGTTTGAGGCCTCTGCCATTAACAGTGCAAGAATGGCAGCAGTTTCAATATTCCCCTTGAAAATCAATAGGTGAATTTTGATTGGCTGTTGTAGGCTCCACCCACTTTCCTGAATATTAATCCCAGCCATCCATTGACCAACTGTGCCAAGTGTGGGGACTCTGGCTTGATTACTGTGAGAATGGCAGCCTTTTACATGAAGTCTGGCTGTAGCTCCGCCCAGGTGTGCAGGGGGGTTGCGAGACCCCCAGAACATATCATCCCAGGTAGTAAGGGATCTGTATACCAAGTTCCGTTCAAAACGGTCAAGCCGTTTTCGAGTGATCGCGTCACATGCATGCATACATACACACATACATACTGTACATACATACATACATACACACATACATACATCCATCCGAATATATAACTATCTATCTCAGGTTGGATAACTTAAAGCCAGCACTGTTTATTGTAAAGCTATAATGGATGTAAATGGAGAAATAAACTGTTTTTTGTTTGTTTGTTTGTCCCCTTCTTTTTCCTTTAAAATGCATTGAAAATAAGGTAATTAGTAAAAAAATTATTCCACGCTAAGGGCTCAGCAACACTATGCGCTTTTCTGAGCGCTTTGTGATTGTTTAGTGCTTTCTGAGCACTTTTTAAAAATCGCTCCCGTTCACTTTCATTAACCACTTGCTGACCGCCCACAGCCGATGGGCGGTGGCAAAGTGGTGTGCAGAACGACCGCAATATGCTGATGGGTGGCGGGTCGTTCTGCTGTCTGGGGCCGGCGATCGCGTCATTCGTGACGCATTTGCCGCCGGCACTAGGCTCCGCCTGTGGTGATATATTGGGTTGCTGATGATGTAAGGATAACAGGAACATATTCTTTCATTTTTCTGCCTGTGTTCCATGGAGGGAGCTGTTGCCTTTGATTGCTTGGGGCAAGGAAGTGGGCAGGGCCGTGCAGAGGGTCCTCAAGTGGGGGGTGCTCAAATTTAAAAAAGGGGCCTGGCAATGCCTTCCGACACATGCCCCCCCTCCCCCCTCCTTGTTTCTGGCTAGGGGGGTATTGATTGTTATGCTGTTGAATGCAGATGATGGGTGCCATTACTGGTACCTCTGTCCCTCTTGATCAGCACCCAAGCCTCTTTTTAGGCAAATAAGTGGTTACCAATATGCAGTGGTTGCTAAGCATTAGTAGATGCAAAACTGCAGTAAGTGCCAAGGTGCAGTGGGTACCCAGATGCAGTAGATGGTAAGACGCAAAGGTTCACTTTGTGCTAAGTGGCAGTGGGTGCCGAGATGCCAAAGTAAAGTCTGTGTCAAGCTGCTTTGGGTACCAAGGTCCAGTGTTTGGGTGTTTATTTGCAGTGGGTGCTATGCAGTGTTGGGTGCTGAATGAGTAGCAGATGGTGATAAACAATAGTGGGTACCATGTGAGTGCTAATTGGTACAGGGAGCCATGTGAGTGTTGGCCATGAGTGAGTAGGGAGTGCCATGTGTGGTCTGGATGTGTGCCATGGGAGAGTACTGAGTCTCATACGGGCTCGGACAAAGGATGGGTACTGGGTGCTATTTGGGTGCTGACCATGGACGGGTACTAGGTGCATATAATGGATTTGGAACTTGGTGACGTGTGAGTACTGTGCCATGTGGTTGTTGATTATGGGGGTCTTGGGTGAAAATACTGAGTGCCAAGTGGGTACTGGGAGTGAGTAATAATTCCTTGTTTTGTACATGGTGACATATGGGTGATGGGTGCTGGCTAGAGGGGTATTTGTTGTCATGTGGGTGCTAAATGCAGATGCTGGGTGCCATGTGTGTTCTGGGTGCTGGCACAGGATGCCATGTGGATTCCAGCTGTATGGGTGCGTATCAACCATCATGTAGGTGTTGATTGCAGGTACTCAGTCCCTTGTGAGTTCTGGGTGTAAGTACTGGATGTCATATTGTGAGTGGTTGGTGTTTGTGCTGGGCACTAAGTGGAGGCTTAGTGCAACTGGTACTACTGCAGATGAAACATGTGGGTGTTGGGTGCAGGTACTGTGTATCACATAGGTACAAATACTTGGTGCCATGCCTGCACTGGGTGCTAGCTATGGGTGGGCATTGTGTGTTATGTGGGTTCTGAGTGCAGGTACTTTGGGTGCTAGTACTAGTTATGTGAGTGCAGATAGTGGGTGCCATATGGCGGCAGTGTGCAGGTGTGAGTAGTGAGTGACATGTTGGAGCTGGGTGCAAGTACTGTGCCATGTAGGTGTGAGTACTGAGTGCAAGCTATAGGGTGAAGGGGTGCAGGTATTGGGTGGCATGTGGATTTTTGATGCAAGTACTAAGTGCCATATTGAGGCCGGATGTGAGTATTGGGTGCAGGGTGCTTGGTGCAAGTACTGGGTGCTTGCTATAGTGGGGGTTACTGGTTGAGTGTAATGGGGGTGCTGAATATTGGTGGGATTGCTGTGTGTACAGGGGGTGGGAGATCACTGTGGGTACTGCTATGAATGGCATAGTTGCTGCTAGGGGAGGTAGAGGTCAGTGTGGTTGATGGGAGAAGAGTAGGTCACTGTGGGTGCTGGGGGGATAAGTAACTGTGGGTGCTGTGGAAGGTAGAGGTCAGTATGGGTGCTGGAGGAAAGGGAGGTCACTGTGGGTCCTTTGGGGGAGATCACTGTGGGTCTCGGGAGGTAGAGGTCATTGCGGGTGCAGGGGGGTGGGAGGTCACTATGGGTGCTGCTATGAATGGCATAGTTGCTGCTAAGGGAGGTGTAAGGGTCAGAGTGGGTGCTGGGGGAAGGGTAGGCCACTGTGCTGTGGAAGGAAGAGATCAGTATGGGTGCTGGAGGAAGGGGAGGTCACTGTGGGTGCTGGGAGAGGTCAGTGTGGTTACTGGAGGAGAGAGTGGATGCTGGATGTTGGGAGAGGCTACTGTGGACGCTGGCAATGGGAGAGGTCCCTGTGGGTGCTGCAAGGGACAGGAGGGTAGCCACTGGAGGAGGGAAAAATCAATGTGGGTGCTGGGGGAGGGATAGGTCAGTGTGGGTGTTGGGGTAGGCAGGATCACTGCTAGAGCTGGGGAGGGAGAGGTCACTGTGGGTGCTAGGTGGAGGGAGAGGTCACTGTGGGTGCTAGGTGGAGGGAGAGGTCACTGTGGGTGCTGGGGGAGGGAGAGGTCACTGTGGGTGCTGGGGGAGGGAGAGGTCACTGTGAGTGCTAGGTGAAGGGAGATGTCACTGTACAGGGTAGGGAGAGGTCAGTATGGGTCCTAGGTGAAAGGAGTGGTCACTGTGAGTGTTAGGGGAGGGAGTGGTCACTGGGTACTAGGTGGAGGGAGAGGTCACTATGGGTGCTGGGGGAGGTAGAGGTCAGTATGGGTCCTAGGTGGAGGGAGAGGTCAGTATGCCACACTAGGATTCCTGTCTGGGCCTCTTCACTTGAAAGTGTCCCAGGCAGGGGCGGAGCTTCCCGCGGGTGGGCGGGGCTTATCGCAACCAGGGGCAGAGCTGATTTTCTATGACGAGAGGGTCCTTTTTTTGAAGATTTTAAAAAGGGGGGTGCCTGGGCACCCAAAGCACCCCCCTGTGCACGTGCCTGGAAGTGGGTATTGTCTTGACCATATGAAGTGCTTTGAGTTTCTGCTAATGGGATTATCTGCCTGGCTTTTTGAACTCAGGAGACGGCCCATTGTCTCAATACACAAAGCAAGCCTAGTCAGGAAAAGACTAACACATGTCAACTTGTGGTGAAGAAACGCAAACATACCCTGTAAATTACATCTATTGGAAGGGGGCTGGAAATCTCTGCAGACTTTAAAAACAGGAGACAGGAAAAAGCCTTAATCAAGTTTTCACCTGGAGTTAAAAGCCTCACTTAACAATCTCTTGATGTATAGACATTGTAACCTGGTGAAATTGGGCTAAGGAAGTCTTTTGTTGGGTGTGGGTACTATAGTGGATGTTGGATCTCTGGAAAAGGAATTGCTTTGAATTCTGTAAGTGTCAACAGGATATTTGTTGTTCTCAAGATTATGACAAGCGTTCGGTGATGTCACAAACGGGGAAAGTGCATTAGTTCCTGGGGGCTGGACATTAAATGCCCCAGGGGACACTTCAGACTATTTAAGCTGGCCCAGGACAGCCACCGGTATCTGCTCTTGGAGTTAGCGCATAGCTAGAGTTGATCTCGACTTCTGGTCGAACAAGCGGCATGCTCCTGCCGACAACGTTGAGACCTTCAAGTTGGTAACGTTTTTTTAATCCCCATTTTTAGTTTACGCAAATATCCGTGTGTGTTATCTTTGTAACCTCTTATTTTTGTAACTTTTATCTTGTAACATTTTTACTTTGTCTTTTTGTAATCTTTTGTATATATTAAGTTCTGCATTGTTCTATGTTTTTATGGAATATTAAATCATTATTTAATAAGCTTGACTTCTGCTGTACTAAACTAACACTCATAGCCTAGAAGAGACTGCAGTGTAGCTGTGTATAAGTCCATGCCTAATTTGTATGCTTGAGCAACACTACCATATGAAATTGTAATTGCATTGTGTGTGGGGGGCGTTTGTCATACGTTGGCCTAAAGCGCGCAGCTGACCCAACGTACGATACGCCAGTGCGAGTAGCTAACAGTATCGTTCGGAACGACTGTTAGTGGTTTTACTGCACGACAGTGTAACTTGCATTACAAGTCAGTGTCTGATTGTGCTGTGTTACTGTACAACTGTACTGTGTGTGTGGGTGCGTGGCGTTCTCGTATTCGGCCTAAGCGCAAAGCTGACCCAAATACGAAAACGCAGATTGCGTGTTCAGCCCTCGACAGCTGAGGGGACGTGTCTCGCAACGCTAGTGGTGGCAGTGGGAAGTGTTTGAGGGGTTCCAGCCTTGTTTGTAGCTTAAATAAGGCTGTTCCCCGCTTAATCTGGTCAAACCCGCAGTCGGGAACCGTATACGCAGGCGTGCCGCGGGCCTGTTCCTGACATAATTGGCTGGCAGCGGTGGGATCGTTTTAGTACATTAGTACGCAGTTTAGCTCGCTATTCTGAGTACTAAAGGCTGGAAGCTTGCTAGAAGCAACTAGCCTACAGAAGTCTACTCAGTGCAGAATCTATATAAGTTTTTTTTTGTTCAAAGATACACACTTGGTATTTGCTTTCCCTTCCCCCCTTTTTTCTTTTATTTTTAGGCAACACGATGGCTCAGAAAGCATCCAGCTATGCAAGGCAAAACAAAGAGATACTACTCAACCTGTGTGAGCACAAAGGCATCGAGACGGTGAGCGGCCAGACTAAGGAGCAGTTAGTTCGTGCCCTCGAGGAGTATGATGAGGCAGAGCAAGCCCGTGCTTCAACGTCAGCAGATGCAGCTCACGACACGCCAGAGGAGGAATCGCTCCCGCCACAGGATGCGAGTGTAGATGATGTCCTGGATGATCCACCGAACACGGAGATGACATCTCTGGAAGCTGATCTACAGCTACTGAACTCAGCTGATCCTGAACTGCGCCTAAAGCTGATCCTACTGCACCGACAGGCAGAGGAGGGAAGAGCTGAACAGCGACACCAGGCCGAGAGGGAAAGACGCCATGCCGAGAGTGAAAGACTTCAGGCTGAGAGGGAACAAGCTGCCCAGCGACACCAGGCCGAGAGGGAAAGTGCTGAACGGCAACACCAGCTGGAGCTGGCTAAACTTCAGCAGCAGAACCGGTCTGCTGGACCCGCAGAACGCGAAGGTGAGCGAGTCCACAGAATCCCCCTGGATAAGTTCCCCGCTATGGACAAGGACTCTGACATAGACACTTTCCTACAGGGGTTTAAAAGGACTTGTCGGCAGTATGGGGTGCCCCGTGAGCAGTGGGCAAGATACCTCACACCAGGGCTGAGAGGCAAGGCCCTGGAGGCGTTTGTGAGTCTCCCCCAGGAGGAAGAAACAGACTTTGAGGCAATTAAGACAGCCATTATTGCGCGATACCACCTCACGCCAGAGGTGTATCGCAAATGTTTCAGGACAGTGCAGCGAGGTCCTAATGACAGTTACCTGGATCATGCGTGCAACCTGCACACTGCCTTCCAGCAGTGGGTAAAAGGACTGTCAGTCAAAACCTTGAATGCCCTGCAGGAGCTGATGATAAAAGACCAGTTCCTACACACCTGTCCTGTTGAGGTCCGGCTGTTTGTGCTGGATCGAGAACCAAAGACAGTGGATGAGGCTGCGGAAATGGCCGATGCCTACACCGCCCATAGAGCACCTGAGTCCCGGAGGACTACTACGCCCAGCTGGAGAGGAGAACAGATTGCTAAACCTGTTTCACCCAGCACCCAGAGGAGGCAAGCACCGCTGTCTCCTGGATTCAAGCAACCTGACACTCGGTAATGCTTTGTATGTGACAGGGTGGGTCATATCAGCACGACTTGCCCAGAGAGGAAGAGGGAGGCCCCAAAATCCAGTGAGGCCTCAACCCCCGTGAAGTCCCAACTGCTCTGTGTGCTACCAGGAATGCCACTGGCTATGCAGAGAATCTGCAGCTTGTCACGGTTGGGGGTACAGTTGCCACTGGGCTGAGAGACACTGGAGCAGAAGTGACTCTCATACATCCCCAGCTTGTGAACCCAGAGCAGTACATACCTGGGAAAAGGATTGCTGTCAGAGGAATCGGGGGTGTCGCCCCAGCCATACCCACCGCCTTGGTCCACCTGGATTGGGGGGCCGGCAGCGGATTGAAAGAAGTTGGGGTAACTGACAAAATCCCCACAACGTTTTGCTGGGTACTGACCTGGGACGGTTAGTAGCCCGGTATGAGCCTACTCCAAACCCCGTGGAGCCTGCATCCCCAGCAGAAGTTCAGGACTCTTGCCAGGTGCTGTTTGATAATGCTGTGCAAGTGGGGAGTGCTGGCGAGGCCCCAGGGGCTATGGACTGTGTACTAGGAGCCAGCCCTAGTGAGTCTCCAGTGCCTAGGCCTGGAGTGGGACCTGTTGACACAGAGAATGCAGAAACTGATGATGTCATTTATGACGCACGGACTATCGAGGCAATCGATGCAGGAACTGTTGATGATAATTGTGAAGTGCTGAGTAGCAATGTGTGTAATGATACAGATAATGTGGATGTTTTATGTGATGTTCTAAATGTCAATATGTATAAGACGGATAATGTTGATATCATATGTGTTGTGCTACATAATGATGCTTGTCCTGTGGACACTCCGTCGGCTGCAGGAGTAACCAGCAATGGTCGCTGGGCTGCAGCAGGTGGACTGTCCACTGAAGGGGCAGACAGCAACAGGCCAGATCTTCCTCCTTCAGATGTTTTCAAGACCAAAGGTGATGTGGGGTATGATATGTGTAATGTGGGCGCTCCCTCCGCTGCCGTGGTAACCCGCAGCGCTAGCGGGTCTACAGCAGAGGGACTGTCCACCGAAGTGGCAAATGTTGCTGGGTCAGCAACATCCACTTCAGAACCTGGCCCTGAGGGCCCAGGAGCCTCTCCGTCTGCGGTCCTCCTGGAATGTGTGACAGGCAGCACTGAGCTCTCTGGGGCTGTTCGATTTGACAGCAGCCTGGAAGAGCTCAGGGGGCTAGCCAGCAGGTCACCAGCTGGGAGGGGCGGGCTGAGAGGGTTCTGGGAATTTATTTCCTCGGAGCTGTCCGAAGTGGAGGAGGCAGACCGGCAGATCGTTCCCCAAAGAGACCGAGAGATAGCTCCTGCCACTATAGAGAAAGTGCGTGTAGCGACGGTTGGAACCCTTCCCCAGCTGCAGCACTGTCTTTATGGTCGCGAATTCACGGTTGTCACTGACCCACATTCCTCTGGGTGGTTACGTCCGGTTGCCAAGGACAACGACACATTGCAGAAACCTGACCTAGCTTTCCATTCGTATAACTGGGAGCTAACTGACAGGTGGGGAACCCTCCTGAGGATGCTAAAGAGTTTCCCCACCCGGCCAGGCCGTCAATGTAGGCTTTGGCGGGATGATTCGTTAGATTCACCTGCCAGTGCCATCTGGAAGGGAAGCAATCATGGGAATGCGGATGGGCTGTCCCGTCAAGCAGAACCAACAGTGTAGGTGCTGGCAGGATGATCTGGGAAGATCGTCTGCCTTGCACCAAGTTAACGGCGGAGGTGTGGTGATATATTGGGTTGCTGATGATTTAAGGATAACAGGAACATATGCTTTCATTTTTCTGCCTGTGTTCCATGGAGGGAGCTGTTGCCTTTGATTGCTTGGGGCAAGGAAGTGGGTATTGTCTTGACCATATGAAGTGCTTTGAGTTTCTGCTAATGGGATTATCTGCCTGGCTTTTTGAACTCAGGAGACGGCCCATTGTCTCAATACACAAAGCAAGCCTAGTCAGGAAAAGACTAACACATGTCAACTTGTGGTGAAGAAACGCAAACATACCCTGTAAATTACATCTATTGGAAGGGGGCTGGAAATCTCTGCAGACTTTAAAAACAGGAGACAGGAAAAAGCCTTAATCAAGTTATCACCTGGAGTTGAAAGCCTCACTTAACAATCTCTTGATGTATAGACATTGTAACCTGGGGAAATTGGGCTAAGGAAGTCTTTTGTTGGGTGTGGGTACTATAGTGGATGTTGGATCTCTGGAAAAGGAATTGCTTTGAATTCTGTAAGTGTCAACAGGATATTTGTTGTTCTCAAGATTATGACAAGCGTTCGGTGATGTCACAAACGGGGAAAGTGCATTAGTTCCTGGGGGCTGGACATTAAATGCCCCAGGGGACACTTCGGACTATTTAAGCTGGCCCAGGACAGCCACCGGTATCTGCTCTTGGAGTTAGCGCATAGCTAGAGTTGATCTCGACTTTTGGTCGAACAAGCGGCATGCTCCTGCCGACAACGTTGAGACCTTCAAGTTGGTAACGTTTTTTTAATCCCCATTTTTAGTTTACGCAAATATCCGTGTGTGTTATCTTTGTAACCTCTTATTTTTGTAACTTTTATCTTGTAACATTTTTACTTTGTCTTTTTGTAATCTTTTGTATATATTAAGTTCTGCATTGTTCTATGTTTTTATGGAATATTAAATCATTATTTAATAAGCTTGATTTCTGCTGTACTAAACTAACACTCATAGCCTAGAAGAGACTGCAGTGTAGCTGTGTATAAGTCCATGCCTAATTTGTATGCTTGAGCAACACTACCATATGAAATTGTAATTGCATTGTGTGTGGGGGGGCGTTTGTCATACGTTGGCCTGAAGCGTGCAGCTGACCCAACGTACGATACGCCAGTGCGAGTAGCTAACAGTATCGTTCGGAACGACTGTTAGTGGTTTTACTGCACGACAGTGTAACTTGCATTACAAGTCAGTGTCTGATTGTGCTGTGTTACTGTACAACTGTACTGTGTGTGTGGGTGCGTGGCGTTCTCGTATTCGGCCTAAGCGCAAAGCTGACCCAAATACGAAAACGCAGATTGCGTGTTCAGCCCTCGACAGCTGAGGGGACGTGTCTAGCAACGCTAGTGGTGGCAGTGGGAAGTGTATGAGGGGTTCCAGCCTTGTTTGTAGCTTAAATAAGGCTGTTCCCTGCTTAATCTGGTCAAACCCGCAGTCGGGAACCGTATACGCAGGCGTGCCGCGGGCCGGTTCCTGAAACCGCCCACCTGACAAGAAACCCGCTGGCCAATCAGCAGCGCCGGCGGGTTTCAAAACCTCAGATCTGGCCAATCAAGTGTATAATACATAAACAAAGGGTAACAGAGTGTATTATACAGGCTGCCTCCTCCTCTGATGGTCACTTCATCGTGCGACCATCAGAAAGGATGGCAGCCGTGTAAGTGATCACCAGCACACACACTTTTGCCCACCCAGACCCCCCGATCGCCCACACCAGCCCTCAGAACCACCCCAGCACACCACTGTTTGCACCCAAGCACCCCCCTAAAAACCCATCAATCACTCCCTGTTACTAACAGTCAATGCTATCCCCTAGATTAGGTCCCTAACTGCCCCCCTAGGGTCCCCTGATCACCCCCCTACCCTCAGATCCCCCCAGAACCCCCAGACCACCCCCCTGTATACTGTATACATTTGTATACAGCTGCCTTACCCACTGATCACCTGTCTATCACCCCTTGTCACCACCACCCATCAGAGCAGACCCTAAACTGTCCCTTGGGGGCACCTGATCACCCACCTAGACCCTCAGATTGCCCTCAGACCCCCCCCCCCTCCTGATAACCTCCCCAGTGCACTGTTTACATCTATTCTCCCCTGTAATCAATCACTGATCTCCCATCGTCACCCCCTGTGTCTGCCACCCATCAGATCAGGACCCGGACCCAGTCTGCCCCGTGCGGACACCCAATCAACCCCCCACATCCTTAGATTGCCCTCAGACCCCCCCCCCCCCCCCCCCAATCACCTTCCCAGTGCATTGTATTTGATTGTGCTGTAATTGTATTTGATTGTGCTGACATTGTATTTGATTGTCCCGTGATCGGCTTTGATTGTCCCGTGATCGGATTTGATTGTCCCGTGATTTGATTGCCCTGTGATTGTCCCGTGATTGGCTTTGATTGGCTTTGCTTGTCTCGTGATTGGCTTTGCTTGTCTTGTGATTGGCTTTGATTGTCCCGTGATTTGATTGTCCCGTGATTTGATTGGCCTGTGATTGGCCTGTGATTGGCTTTGATTGTCCCGTGATTGGCTTTGCTTGTCTCGTGATTTGAGTGCCCTGTGATTGGCTTGCAATTGCCCTGTGATTGCCTTTGATTGGCTTTGTTTTCTCGTGATTGGCTTTGATTGTCCCGTTATTGTTTCTGATTGCCTCTGATTCCACACTCGCCACCCCAGATCACCCCCCTGTCACTATCCTAGTGATTTAAAAACAGTGATCAGTGAAAACTGTCACTTTAGTGTCACTAGTGTTAGCTGTTAGGCCAGTTAGCTAGGGCCCTTTGTTAGTGTCAGTTAGTGCTCAGCCCACTGCACCACAGTCACTAATTAGCGTCATCACTGTCGCTAATCAACATTGGATATATATATGGATATATATATGGATATATATATGTATGTATGTATATGTATGTATATGTGTGTAAGTGATCATTACTGATCGCAGTCAGATCTATATTGGGGTCACTAGGATCCACTAAATAAAAAATGCAGTGTTTGCCCGATCAGGCCTGATCGTTCGCCTGCACTTGCGTTCAGCCCACCCCTCCGCAGTGACAGAATTTTTTTTTTCTGATCACTGCAAAAAAACACTGTACAATAGCTGTGGCACTGTAAAGATCAGTTTTGATTTTTTTTTTTTTTTTTTTTAATCAAAACGCAGTGACCACAGCTTTCTGCTCCTCAAGTACTCCCTTTTGCTAGGTAGGTGCTCTTTTTTCCCCTGGGTAGTCTCAGAGGAATACCCCCACAAATGACCCCATTTTAGAAAGAAGACACCCCAAGGTATTCTGTTAGGAGTATGGTGAGTTCATAAAAGATTTTATTTTTTGTCACAAGTTAGCGGAAATTGATTTTTATTGTTTTTTTTTTTTACAAAGTGTCATTTTCCGCTAACTTGTGACAAAAAATAAAATCTTCTATGAACTCACCATACACCTAACAGCCTAGGTGCGCTAAGGGGCCCAACGTCCTATTCACGGGTCATTTTGAGGCATTTGGTTTCTAGACTACTCACGGTTTAGGGCCCCTAAAATGCCAGGGCAGTATAGGAACCCCACAAGTGACCCCATTTTAGAAAGAAGACACCCCAAGGTATTCCGTTTGGTGTATGGTGAGTTCATAGAAAATTTTATTTTTTTGTCACAAGTTAGTGGAAATACACTTTGTGAAAAAAACAATAAAAATCAATTTCCGCTAACTTTTGACAAAAAATTAAATCTTCTATGAACTCGTCATACACCTAACGGAATACCTTGGGGTGTCTTCTTTCTAAAATGGGGTCACTTGTGGGGTTCCTATACTGCCCTGGCATTTTAGGGGCCCTAAACCGTGAGGAGTAGTCTTGAAACCAAATGTCTCAAAATGACCTGTGAAATCCTAAAGGTACTCATTGGACTTTGGGCCCCTTAGGCTGCTTACACACCAAGACGTTACAGGCGCTCGTTAGTGCGCCTGTAACGCTCCCCCAACGCACAGCAATGTAACACAAGTGGGCTGTTCACACAGCCCACGTTGCGTTACATGTAATGCTGCACGTTCTCCGCAAAGTGCAGCATGCTACGGCGTTGGAGCGGCTATAGCCGCGTTAGACTGTTTGCACATGCGCAGTGGGGGGCGGAGAGGAGGCGGGGAGAGCCAGCTACAGTAGCCGCGCACATGGCTACTTAATATTCACTGCACTGGCGGCAGCTGATTGGCCGGCGGGACCACGTGATGCGGAGTGTCTCGCTCCGCATCACGTGGTCCCGCTGGCCAAGCAGCGCCACTCTGGGAGACATTATAGGAATCGAGCCGCCTAACGCGGCTCACTCTACCGTCGGCTCTTGCAGCACCATACGTTGTGTTAGGTGCACGTTATGCGACCTTAACGTGGCACCTAACACAACGTCTTGGTGTGCAAGAAGCCTTAGCGCAGTTAGGGTGCAAAGAAGTGCCACACATGTGGTATTGCCGTACTTGGGAGAAGTAGTATAATGTGTTTTGTGGTGTATTTTTACACATACTCATGCTGGGTGGGAGAAATATCTCTGTAAATGGACGATTGTGTGTAAAAAATAAAAAAAAATAAAAAATTGTCATTTACAGAGATATTTCTACCACCCAAAACACATAATACTACTTCTCCTGAGTACGGCGATACCACATGTGTGACCCCTTTTTGCAGCATATGTGCGCTAAGGGGCCCAACGTCCTATGAGCACCTTTAGGCTTTACAGGGGTGCTTACAATTAAGCACCCCCCAAAATTCCAGGACAGTAAACACACCCCACAAATGACCCCATTTTGGAAAGTAGACACTTCAAGGTATTCAGAGAGGGGGTTGGTAAGTCCGTGGCAGATTTCATTTTTTTTTTTTGTCACAAGTTAGCAGAAATGGAAACTTTTTTTTTTTTTTGTCTCAAAGTGTCATTTTCCGCTAACTTGTGACAAAAAATAAAATCTTCTATGAACTCACCATGCCTCTTAGTGAATACTTTGGGATGTCTTCTTTCCAAAATGGGGTCATTTGGGGGGTATTTATACTATCCTGGAATTCTAGCACCTCATGAAACATGACAGGTGCTCAAAAAAAGTCAGAGATGCGTCAAAATGGGAAAATTCACTTTTGGCACCATAGTTTGTAAACGCTATATCTTTTACCCAAACCAATAAATATACACTTATTGGATTTTTTTTTTTTTATCAAAGACATGTAGCACAATAAATTTATAGAGAAATTTTACTTTATTTGAAAAATGTCAGCACAGAAAGTAAAAAAAATCTTTTTTTTTTTTTTTGACAAAATTCATGTCTTTTTTGATGAATATAATAAAAACTAAAAATCACAGCAGCAATCAAATAGCACCAAAAAGAAAACTGTAGTAGTGACAAAAGGAGGTAAAATTCATTTAGATAGTAGGTTGTATGACCGAGCAATAAACCGTTAAAGCTGCAGTGGTCTGAATGGGAAAAAAAGTGTCTGGTCCTTAACCTCCCTGGCGGTTAATTTTTTTTGCCACATGGGCAAAAATCCTTTTGTTTTTAATTTTTTTTGTTTTGTTTTTGTTTCATGTAAAGCTACCAGAGTGGTAGCTACATGAAACACCACTAGAGGGCGCATGTGTCCCTCTAGTGAGATCGTCGCCGGCACTAATAGCAAACAGGGGAGCGCGTATATATAACGCGTTCCCCTGTTTGGCTTCTCCTGTCGCCATGGCGACGATCGGGATGATGTCATGGACGTCAGCCGACGTCCGGACGTCAGGCGCATCCGATCCGGCCCATAGCGCTGCCCGGAACTCATTGGTCTGGGCAGCGCAGGGCTCTGGCGGGGGGGGGGGGGGGGCCTCTTTCGCCGCTGCGTGCGGCCGATCGCCACAGAGCGGCGGCGATCAAGCTGTGCGCGCGGCTAGCAAAGTGCTGGCTGCGCGCACAGCACTTTGAATGGGGCGAATCGCCCCAGTAGAGCCTGAGAAATCCTCCTGCGCGGCTCGGGCTTACCGCCAGGGAGGTTAAAGGGGAACTTCAGCCTAAACAAACATACTGACATCAAGTTACATTAGTTATGTTAATTAGAATAGATAGGTAAAATAATCTCTTTTAAAAGAACAGGCAAATGTTTGTGATTCATGGGGGCTGCCATCTTTGTCATGGGGGCAGCCATCTTTTTGGTTGAAAGGAGGTGACAAGGAGCAGGAGACACAGTTCCAACTGTCCTGTGTCCTGATTAACTCTCCCAGCTGCACACGCTAGGCTTCAAATGTCAAATTCAAAATGTAAACAAAAAAAAATTGCACCAAAACAGCAGAAAGAGAACAACAACATCAGAAATCCCATCATGCTTTGCACAGCATCAGGGAAAAAAAGCCTGGGCAGTTTTCTTCTGTGCAGCTAAAAATGAGGCTTGTATAAGAGAAACACAGTTCTGATGCTGTGAAACTGTTAAAGAAACACCAAGCCTTTTCAGTGCTGCTGAGTCGATTTTTAGTCCGGAGGTTCACTTTACGGGGTGAAAAGACTGCGCTCCTTAAGTGGTTAAAATCACGGTAAAAATCGACATGATCGCATACATGAAAAATCGTGGCAATTTTTACGTGATTTTTACCAGGGCTGTGGAGTCGGAGCAATTTTGGGTGCCTGGAGTCGGAGTTGGGGAAAAAATGCACCGACTCCTAATGAATTTAAACTGTAATTAAAGTAGAAAATATGATAAAATGTTCTATTTCTCAGATAATAGTCATCATAAATAATTTATATATACAGTAATAGCCGTGCTTAGTCCACAAAAATGAAATAAACCAATCAAAATTAGTTACTTGTGGTGCTTCAATAAAACAGTCCCCGTATTTTTAAAGTCAGATACACATATCTGATTGTGACTGTACAGTATATATGATGTGTACACAGGAATCTCTTATATATACTAAATAATGTCTATGCTGTAAGAATAAAGCCTGATGTGTAGCCGTGTCACTAATAGAGATGGTCAATGAGATGGAAATAATTCTGCATTGATGCTGATTTATGCAAATGTACGCACTCTCTTTGCTGATGAAATCAAATAATTTGATATGTTGTTAAAATTTGGTTTGGTGACTACAAATTAAAGGGTACCGGAGACGGATGAAAAGTTTTATACAGGTCCTTCTCAAAAAATTAGCATATTGTGATAAAGTTTATTATATTTTCTGTAATGTACTGATAAACATTAGACTTTCATATATTTTAGATTCATTACACACAACTGAAGTAGTTCAAGCCTTTTATTGTTTTAATATTGATGATTTTGGCATACAGCTCATGAAAACCCAAAATTCCTATCTCAAAAAATTAGCATATTTCATCCAACCAATAAAAGAAAAGTGTTTTTAAAACAAAAAAAGTCAACCTTCAAATAATTATGTTCAATTATGCACTCAATACTTGGTTGGAAATCCTTTTGCAGAAACGACTGCTTCAATGCGGCGTGGCATGGAGGCAATCAGCCTGTGGCACTGCTCAGGTGTTATGGAGGCCCAGGATGCTTCAATAGCGGCCTTAAGCTCATCCAGAGTGTTGGGTCTTGCGTCTCTCAACTTTCTCTTCACAATATCCCACAGATTTTCTATGGGGTTCAGGTCAGAAGAGTTGGCAGGCCAATTGAGCACAGTAATACCATGTCAGTAAACCATTTACCAGTGGTTTTGGCACTGTGAGCAGGTGCCAGGTCGTGCTGAAAAATGAAATCTTCATCTCCATAAAGCTTTTCAGCAGATGGAAGCATAAAGTGCTCCAAAATCTCCTGACAGCTAGCTGCATTGACCCTGCCCTTGATAAAACACAGTGGACCAACACCAGCCAGCAGCTGACATGGCACCCCAGACCATCACTGACTGTGGGTACTTGACACTGGACTTCAGGCATTTTGGCATTTTCCTCTGGCACCTTGATTTCCGAATGACATGCAAAAGTTGCTTTCATCCGAAAAAAAGTACTTTGGACCACTGAGCAACAGTCCAGTGCTGCTTCTCTGTAGCCTAGGTCAGGCGCTTATGCCGCTGTTTCTGGTTCAAAAGTGGCTTGACCTGGGGAAAGCCCATTTCCTGCACACGCCTGTACACGGTGGCTCTGAATATTTCTACTCCAGACTCAGTCCACTGCTTCCGCAGGTCCCCCAAGGTCTGGAATCGGTCCTTCTCCACAATCTTCTACAGGGTCCGGTCACCTCTTCTCGTTGTGCAGCGTTTTCTGCCACACTTTTTCTTCCCACAGACTTCCCACTGAGGTGCCTTGATACAGCACTCTGGGAACAGCCGATTCGTTCAGAAATTTCTTTCTGTGTCTTACCCTCTTGCTTGAGGGTGTCAATGATGGCCTTCTGGACAGCAGTCAGGTCGGCAGTCTTACCCATGATTGCGGTTTTGAGTAATGAACCAGGCTGGGTGTTTTTAAAAGCCCCAGGAATCTTTTGCAGGTGTTTAGAGTTAATTAGTTGATTCAGATGATTAGGTTAATAGCTCGTTTAGAGAACCTTTTCATGATAGGCTAATTTTTTGAGATAGGAATTTTGGGTTTTCATGAGCTGTATGCCAAAATCATCAATATTAAAACAATAAAAAGCTTGAACTACTTCAGTTGTGTGTAATGAATCTAAAATATATGAAAGTCTAATGTTTATCAGTACATTACAGAAAATAATGAACTTTATCACAATATGCTATTTTTTTGAGAAGGACCTGTACATACCTGGACAATCCACAGTAGAGTCGGCACCATCAATTTGTATTAAAGCTCTTTTATTCCATCAAAAGTGGTTTAAAAAATAATCTGTAGCAGCGACAGCCCTGCTGTTTCGGTCTTGCAACCTTTCTCAAGCTGTTCAGCATTACATGTACCCACAGTTACATTGCCTAGGGCCTGATAGATGTTCTTTGTTCCGGTCTGTACCTTTTACAAGTACTCTTACCAAGGACTAGTTTTAGGCTACTTGCACACTAAGACGTTGCGTTAGGTGCCACGTTAAGGTCGCATAACGTGCACCTAACGCAACACCTGGTGCTCTTCGATGTGGACGTCAGAGTGAGCCGCGTTGTGCAGCTCACTCTGGCGTCCGTGATGCGTACTCTTGGACGCATGCGGCATCACGTGGGCCTGCCGGCCAATCGCCGCACAGAGCGGCCGCTCCAGGAAGTAAACACTGCACGTCACAACGTGCAGTGAATATTAATTAGCCATGTGCCTGGCCGCTCTCCGCTCCTCCCCAACACGACTGAGCATGTGCAGACAGTCTAAAGTGGCTTAAGCCGCTCTAACGCCGTAGCATGCTGTACTTTCTCTACAACGTGCAGCGTTACATGTAACGCAACGTGGGCAGTGTGAACAGCCCACTTGTGTTACATTGCTGTGCGTTGGGGGAGCGTTACAGGCTGCATTAACGTGCGCCTATAACGTCCTTGTGTGTAAGCAGCCTCAGTCTATGACTAAAGGGAATAAATATGGCAGTCTACATATTCTTCTCACTTCAGTTGTCTTTTAAAATTCCTAAGCGTTGGCAGTTAAGAGATGAATTTTATGTTACATACTTTCAATCAACAAGATTGTAATATGCAAATTAGAGGAGTCAGTGAAATCCTAAACTTCGGAGTCGGTGGATTCTTGTACTGACTCCACAGCCCTGATTATTACCGCAATTTTAATGAAAGTGAATGCTACCGATTTTTTTTTTTTTTTTTTAACGCTCAGAGCTTATAGTGTGGCTGAGCCCTAAGGGCTTGTTCACACCTTGGGCATTTTCGTGTTTTTTTTTTATTTTTTTTATTTTAAGCGCTGGCAATTTTCAGAAATCGCCCTAAAGCCTCATCTACACGGGTAGATGAGGCTCCGATCCGGCGGCTCGATTAGCCACCGAAACGCTTCTTCCGCGTCCCCGCTGGATTCGATTCCCCGCTCATCCCCGCCGGCGCCGCTTATCTTCCGCTCAAATCCCTGCCATTGTCCCCTCGCGGGGAGCGAGCAGGGAAGCGGCGGTGGGGAGATCCGTCCTGTCGGATCTTATCAATCGAGCCGCATCAGCAGCTCTATTGATAAGGAACATCGCCGCCGCATCTACGCGTGTAGATGCGGCTTTACAGCGCTTGTGCAATGATTCCCTATGACAGTGTTCACATATGAGCGGTTCAATTCCAGTCCGCTCACTAAAGCGCTGCCTGTACCATTTTCTGGGTGATTTGCCTGTAATGGAAGGTGTAGGGTAATCGCAAAGCGAAAAAGTGCCTTCTATAGCGATTTCCCCAGCGCTTTGATGAATAAATACATTGTATTTATTCTTTTCCGGGTACAAGAGCTCACTTCCTGAATGACGTCAGAAAGTGGAAAAAAAAAATCCCTCTGCAAAATCGCTTGTGATTGTCTATTGTTGTGACTTGGATGAAGATCAGATCACAATTTATGACCAATTTGTGCATAAATTTATATAATTCCAAATGATTCACATACTTTTTTTTTTTTTTTTTTTTTTTTTTTGCTACTGTACATTCCTGGAAAAATTTGTGAACGGTCTGTGAACATTGTTCATGATGTTCATCCATCACTAGCTGTCAGCATCAGGTGGTTTTAGACATGCGGGAGAGAAAACACTTAAATGTAAAGGAATATTTATGATCTCTGTAGACCCCAGAAGTAGAGCTGAGAGGTGTGGCTGTGCTGGGGCTCCTCCCTACATATCAGTTATGTGGCAGTAACACTGTGTGGCTACAAGCTTCCGGCCTCTAGAGGGAGCCCCACAACACAGCTGTCTTCTGCGCTCTGATCATTTCTCTTTCTGCCCACAGGTGGCGCCACTGTGACCGCTACCCTCGGGGATACAGTACAACTTCCATGTACATTTCCCTTTATACACGGAGTGGATAACCTGCTGCTTCTCTGGGAGAGGATAGATGGGAATGGAAAGCTTCTGGTACACAGATTTAGAAGGGGACAGGATGACCTCTCTCAGCAGGATCCTCAGTACACGGGACGCACCGCACTGTCCAGCAACCTGTCACAGGGGAACCTGGCCCTGACACTGACTGCTGTGACCCGCAGAGATGGGGGGACCTATTACTGCCGAGGTACCAATCAGAGAAGAGATGATTCAACTGCAGTGACTCTGTCCATAATGGGTAAGTTGTATCCTCCTCTGTCTGTGACATCACATAACTGCCAATCATGTAATGTCTCCAGAGTGCAATCATTATACAGAGCAGATTGTACAATGCAGGACTAATGTGATCTCTCATTGCCCTCTGTGGCCTATCCTCCCCTTCTTCCCCTCTGACTCCACCTCCTACTCTTCCTTTATCCTCCCTCTACTTTCGGTGGCCTCTCCTCCACTCCTCCCCCTCTGAGCTCTCCTCCTGCTCTTCCTTTATCCTCCACCTCTGAGCTCTCCTCCTGCTCTTCCTTTATCCTCTCCCTTTCTATGGACTCTCCTCCTCCTGCTCTTCCTTTATCCTCTCTCCCCCTTTCTGTGGTCTCCCCTCCTCTCCCTCTGAGCTCTCCTCCTGCTCTTCCTTTATCCTCTCTCTCCTTTCTGTGGTCTCTCCTCCTCTCCCTCTGAGCTCTCCTCCTGCTCTTCCTTTATCCTCCCTCTCCTTTTTGTGGCCTCTCCTCCTCCCCTCTGAGCTCTCCTCCTGCTCTTCCTTTATCCCCTCTCTCCTTTCTGTGGTCTCTCCTCCCCTCCTCCCCCTCTGAGCTCTCCTCCTGCTCTTCCTTTATCCTCTCTCTCCTTTCTGTGGTCTCTCCTCCCCTCCTCTCCCTCTGAGCTCTCCTCCTGCTCTTCCTTTATCCTCTCTCCCTTTCTGTGGTATCTCCTCCCCTCCTCTCCCTCTGAGCTCTCCTCCTGCTCTTCCTTTATCCTCTCTCTCCTTTCTGTGGTCTCTCCTCCCCTCCTCTCCCTCTGAGCTCTCCTCCTGCTCTTCCTTTATCCTCTCTCCCTTTCTGTGGTATCTCCTCCCCTCCTCTCCCTCTGAGCTCTCCTCCTGCTCTTCCTTTATCCCCTCTCTCCTTTCTGTGGTCTCTCCTCCCCTCCTCCCCCTCTGAGCTCTCCTCCTGCTCTTCCTTTATCCTCTCTCTCCTTTCTGTGGTCTCTCCTCCCCTCCTCTCCCTCTGAGCTCTTCTCCTGCTCTTCCTTTATCCTCTCTCTCCTTTCTGTGGTCTCTCCTCCCCTCCTCTCCCTCTGAGCTCTCCTCCTGCTCTTCCTTTATCCTCTCTCCCTTTCTGTGGTATCTCCTCCCCTCCTCTCCCTCTGAGCTCTCCTCCTGCTCTTCCTTTACCCCTCTCTCCTCCTGCTCTTCCTTTCTCCCCTCTCTCCTTTTCTGTGGTCTCTCTCTCTCTCTCTCTCTCTCTCTCTCTCTCTCTCTCTCTCTCTCTCTCTCTCTCTCTCTCTCTCTCTCTCTCCCCCTCCCTCCCTTCCTCCTGCTCCATCATCCTCTCTCCCTTTCTGTGGTCTCTCCTCCTCCTCCTGCTCTGCCTTTATCCTCTCTTTCCTTTCTGTGGTCTCTCCTCCTCCTCCTGCTCTTCCTTTATCCTCGCTTTCCTTTCTGTGGTTTCTCCTCCTCCTCCTCCTCTTGCTCTTCCTTTATCCTCTCTTTCCTTTCCGTGGTCTCTCCTCCTCCTCCTGCTCTTCCTTTATCCTCTCTCTCTCTCTCTCTCTCTCTCCCCCTCCCTCCCTCCCTCCTCCATCATCCTCTCTCCCTTTCTGTGGTCTCTCCTCCTCCTCCTGCTCTGCGTTTATCCTCTCTTTCCTTTCTGTGGTCTCTCCTCCTCCTCCACCTCCTCCTGCTCTGCCTTTATCCTCTTTCCTTTCTGTGGTTTCTCCTCCTCCTCCTGCTCTTCCTTTATCCTCTCTTTCCTTTCTGTGGTCCCCCCTCCTCCTCCTGCTCTTCTTTTATCCTCTCTTTCCTTTCTGTGGTCTCTCCTCCTCCTCCTGCTCTTCCTTTATCCTCTTTCCTTTATGTGGTCTCTTCTCCTCCTCCTGCTCTTCCTTTATCCACTCTTTCCTTTCCGTGGTCTCTCCTCCTCCTCCTGCTCTTCCTTTATCCTCTCTCTCCTTTCTGTGGTCTCTCCTCCTCCTCCTGCTCTTCCTTTATCCTCTCTCTCCTTTCTGTGGTCTCTCCTCCTCCTCTTCCTTTATCCTCTCTCTCCTCCTCCTCCCCCTGCTCTTCCTTTATCCTCTCTTCCTTTCTATGGTCTCTCCTCCTCCTCCTGCTCTTCCTTTATCCTTTTTCCTTTCTGTGGTCTCTCCTCCTCCTTCTCCTGCTCTTCCTTTATCCTCTCTCTCCTTTCTGTGGTCTCTCCTCCTCCTGCTCTTCCTTTATCCTCTCTTTACTTTCTGTGGTCTCTCCTCCTCCTCCTGCTCTTCCTTTATCCTCTCTTTCCTTTCTGTGGTCTCTCCTCCTCCTCCTGCTCTTCCTTTATCCTCTCTTTCCTTCCTGTGGTCTCTCCTCCTCCTCCTGCTCTTCCTTTATCCTCTCTTTCCTTTCTGTGGTCTCCCCTCCTCCTCCTGCTCTTCTTTTATCCTCTTTCCTTTCTGTGGTCTCTCCTCCTCCTCCTCCTCCTGCTCTTCCTTTATCCTCTCTTCCTTTCTGTGGTCTCTCCTCCTCCTCCTGCTCTTCCTTTATCCTCTCTTTCCTTTCCGTGGTCTCTCCTCCTCCTCCTGCTCTTCCTTTATCCTCTCTCTCCTTTCTGTGGTCTCTCCTCCTCCTCCTGCTCTTCCTTTATCCTCTCTCTCCTTTCCGTGGTCTTTCCTCCTCCTGCTCTTCCTTTATCCTCTCTCTCCTTTCCGTGGTCTCTCCTCCTCCTGCTCTTCCTTTATCCTCTCTCTCCTTTCTGTGGTCTCTCCTTCTCCTCCTCCTGCTCTGCGTTTATCCTCTCTTTCCTTTCTGTGGTCTCTCCTCCTCCTCCTCCTCCTCCTGCTCTGCCTTTATCCTCTTTCCTTTCTGTGGTTTCTCCTCCTCCTCCTGCTCTTCTTTTATCCTCTCTTTCCTTTCTGTGGTCTCTCCTCCTCCTCCTGCTCTTCCTTTATCCTTTCTTTCCTTTCTGTGGTCTCCCCTCCTCCTCCTGCTCTTCTTTTATCCTCTCTTTCCTTTCTGTGGTCTCTCCTCCTCCTCCTGCTCTTCCTTTATCCTCTTTCCTTTATGTGGTCTCTTCTCCTCCTCCTGCTCTTCCTTTATCCTCTCTTTCCTTTCCGTGGTCTCTCCTCCTCCTCCTGCTCTTCCTTTATCCTCTCTCTCCTTTCTGTGGTCTCTCCTCCTCCTCCTGCTCTTCCTTTATCCTCTCTTTCCTTTCTGTGGTCTCTCCTCCTCCTCTTCCTTTATCCTCTCTCTCCTCCTCCTCCCCCTGCTCTTCCTTTATCCTCTCTTCCTTTCTATGGTCTCTCCTCCTCCTCCTGCTCTTCCTTTATCCTTTTTCCTTTCTGTGGTCTCTCCTCCTCCTTCTCCTGCTCTTCCTTTATCCTCTCTTTCCTTTCTGTGGTCTCTCCTCCTCCTGCTCTTCCTTTATCCTCTCTTTACTTTCTGTGGTCTCTCCTCCTCCTCCTGCTCTTCCTTTATCCTCTTTCCTTTCTGTGGTCTCTCCTCCTCCTCCTGCTCTTCCTTTATCCTCTCTTCCTTTCTATGGTCTCTCCTCCTCCTCCTGCTCTTCCTTTATCCTCTCTCCCTTTCTGTTATCTCTCCTTTCTGTGGTATCTCCTCCTCCTCCTGCTCTTCTTTTATCCTCTCTTTCCTTTCTGTGGTCTCTCCTCCTCCTCCTCCTGCTCTTCCTTTATCCTCTTTCCTTTCTGTGGTCTCTCCTCCTCCTCTTCCTTTATCCTCTCTCTCCTTTCTGTGGTCTCTCCTCCTCCTCTTCCTTTATCCTCTCTCTCCTCCTCCTCCCCCTGCTCTTCCTTTATCCTCTCTTCCTTTCTATGGTCTCTCCTCCTCCTCCTGCTCTTCCTTTATCCTTTTTCCTTTCTGTGGTCTCTCCTCCTCCTTCTCCTGCTCTTCCTTTATCCTCTCTTTCCTTTCTGTGGTCTCTCCTCCTCCTGCTCTTCCTTTATCCTCTCTTTACTTTCTGTGGTCTCTCCTCCTCCTCCTGCTCTTCCTTTATCCTCTCTTTCCTTTCTATGGTCTCTCCTCCTCCTCCTGCTCTTCCTTTATCCTCTCTCCCTTTCTGTTATCTCTCCTTTCTGTGGTATCTCCTCCTCCTCCTGCTCTTCCTTTATCCTCTTTCCTTTCTGTGGTCTCTCCTCCTCCTCCTGCTCTTCCTTTATCCTCTCTTCCTTTCTATGGTCTCTCCTCCTCCTCCTGCTCTTCCTTTATCCTCTCTCCCTTTCTGTTATCTCTCCTTTCTGTGGTATCTCCTCCTCCTCCTGCTCTTCCTTTATCCTCTTTCCTTTCTGTGGTCTCTCCTCCTCCTCCTGCTCTTCCTTTATCCTCTCTTCCTTTCTATGGTCTCTCCTCCTCCTCCTGCTCTTCCTTTATCCTCTCTCCCTTTCTGTTATCTCTCCTTTCTGTGGTATCTCCTCCTCCTCCTGCTCTTCTTTTATCCTCTCTTTCCTTTCTGTGGTCTCTCCTCCTCCTCCTCCTGCTCTTCCTTTATCCTCTTTCCTTTCTGTGGTCTCTCCTCCTCCTCCTCCTCTTCCTTTATCCTCTCTTTCCTTTCTGTGGTCTCTCCTCCTCCTCTTCCTTTATCCTCTCTCTCCTCCTCCTCCCCCTGCTCTTCCTTTATCCTCTCTTCCTTTCTATGGTCTCTCCTCCTCCTCCTGCTCTTCCTTTATCCTTTTTCCTTTCTGTGGTCTCTCCTCCTCCTTCTCCTGCTCTTCCTTTATCCTCTCTTTCCTTTCTGTGGTCTCTCCTCCTCCTGCTCTTCCTTTATCCTCTCTTTACTTTCTGTGGTCTCTCCTCCTCCTCCTGCTCTTCCTTTATCCTCTCTTTCCTTTCTGTGGTCTCTCCTCCTCCTCCTGCTCTTCCTTTATCCTCTCTTCCTTTCTATGGTCTCTCCTCCTCCTCCTGCTCTTCCTTTATCCTCTCTCTCCTTTCCGTGGTCTCTCCTCCTCCTCCCCCTGCTCTTCCTTTATCCTCTCTTCCTTTCTATGGTCTCTCCTCCTCCTCCTGCTCTTCCTTTATCCTCTTTCCTTTCTGTGGTCTCTCCTCCTCCTTCTCCTGCTCTTCCTTTATCCTCTCTTTCCTTTCTGTGGTCTCTCCTCCTCCTGCTCTTCCTTTATCCTCTCTTTCCTTTCTGTGGTCTCTCCTCCTCCTGCTCTTCCTTTATCCTCTCTTTACTTTCTGTGGTCTCTCCTCCTCCTCCTGCTCTTCCTTTATCCTCTCTTTCCTTTCTGTGGTCTCTCCTCCTCCTCCTGCTCTTCCTTTATCCTCTCTCCCTTTCTGTTATCTCTCCTTTCTGTGGTATCTCCTCCTCCTCCTGCTCTTCTTTTATCCTCTCTTTCCTTTCTGTGGTCTCTCCTCCTCCTCCTCCTGCTCTTCCTTTATCCTCTTTCCTTTCTGTGGTCTCTCCTCCTCCTCCTGCTCTTCCTTTATCCTCTCTCTCCTTTCTGTGGTCTCTCCTCCTCCTCTTCCTTTATCCTCTCTCTCCTTTCCGTGGTCTCTCCTCCTCCTCCCCCTGCTCTTCCTTTATCCTCTCTTCCTTTCTATGGTCTCTCCTCCTCCTCCTGCTCTTCCTTTATCCTCTTTCCTTTCTGTGGTCTCTCCTTCTCCTGCTCTTCCTTTATCCTCTCTTTCCTTTCTGTGGTCTCTCCTCCTCCTGCTCTTCCTTTATCCTCTCTTTACTTTCTGTGGTCTCTCCTCCTCCTCCTGCTCTTCCTTTATCCTCTCTTTCCTTTCTGTGGTTCCTCCTCCTCCTGCTCTTCCTTTATCCTCTCTTTCCTTTCTGTGGTCTCTCCTCCTCCTCCTCCTGCTCTTCCTTTATCCTCTCTTTCCTTTTTGTGGTCTCTCCTCCTCCTCCTCCTCTTCCTTTATCCTCTCTTCCTTTCTGTGGTCTCTCCTCCTCCTCCTGCTCTTCCTTTATCCTCTCTTTCCTTTCTGTGGTCTCTTCTCCTCCTCCTGCTCTTCCTTTATCCTCTCTTTCCTTTCCGTGGTCTCTCCTCCTCCTCCTGCTCTTCCTTTATCCTCTCTTCCTTTCTATGGTCTCTCCTCCTCCTCCTGCTCTTCCTTTATCCTCTCTCCCTTTCTGTTATCTCTCCTTTCTGTGGTATCTCCTCCTCCTCCTGCTCTTCTTTTATCCTCTCTTTCCTTTCTGTGGTCTCTCCTCCTCCTCCTCCTGCTCTTCCTTTATCCTCTTTCCTTTCTGTGGTCTCTCCTCCTCCTCCTCCTCTTCCTTTATCCTCTCTCTCCTTTCCGTGGTCTCTCCTCCTCCTCCCCCTGCTCTTCCTTTATCCTCTCTTCCTTTCTATGGTCTCTCTTCCTCCTCCTGCTCTTCCTTTATCCTCTTTCCTTTCTGTGGTCTCTCCTCCTCCTTCTCCTGCTCTTCCTTTATCCTCTCTTTCCTTTCTGTGGTCTCTCCTCCTCCTGCTCTTCCTTTATCCTCTCTTTACTTTCTGTGGTCTCTCTTCCTCCTCCTGCTCTTCCTTTATCCTCTCTTTCCTTTCTGTGGTCTCTCCTCCTCCTCCTGCTCTTCCTTTACCCTCTCTTTCCTTCCTGTGGTCTCTCCTCCTCCTCCTGCTCTTCCTTTATCCTCTCTTTCCTTTTTGTGGTCTCTCCTCCTCCTCCTCCTGCTCTTCCTTTATCCTCTCTTTCCTTTCTGTGGTCTCTCCTCCTCCTCCTGCTCTTCCTTTATCCTCTCTTTCCTTTCTGTGGTCTCTTCTCCTCCTCCTGCTCTTCCTTTATCCTCTCTTTCCTTTCCGTGGTCTCTCCTCCTCCTCCTGCTCTTCCTTTATCCTCTCTCTCCTTTCTGTGGTCTCTCCTCCTCCTCCTGCTCTTCCTTTATCCTCTCTCTCCTTTCCGTGGTCTTTCCTCCTCCTGCTCTTCCTTTATCCTCTCTCTCCTTTCCGTGGTCTCTCCTCCTCCTGCTCTTCCTTTATCCTCTCTCTCCTTTCTGTGGTCTCTCCTCCTCCTTCTCCTGCTCTTCCTTTATCCTCTCTCTCCTTTCTGTGGTCTCTCCTCCTCCTCCTCCCCCTGCTCTTCCTTTATCCTCTCTCTCCTTTCCGTGGTCTCTCCTCCTCCCCCTCTGAGCTCTCCTCCTGCTCTTCCTTTATCCTCTCTTTCCTTTCTGTGGTCTCTCCTCCTCCTCCTGCACTTCCTTTATCCTCTTTCCTTTCTGTGGTCTCTCCTCCTCCTCCTCCTGCACTTCCTTTATCCTCTTTCCTTTCTGTGGTCTCTCCTCCTCCTCCTCCTCCTGCACTTCCTTTATCCTCTTTCCTTTCTGTGGTCTCTCCTCCTCCTCCTCCTCCTGCTCTTCCTTTATCCTCTCTTTCCTTTCTGTGGTCTCCCCTCCTCCTCCTGCTCTTCCTTTATCCTCTCTTTCCTTTCTGTGGTCTCTCCTCCCCTGTTCTCCTTTTGAGCTCTCCTCCTGCTCTTCCTTTATCCTCTCTTTCCTTTCTGTGGTCTCTCCTCCTCCTGCTCTTCCTTTATCCTCTCTTTCCTTTCTGTGGTCTACCCTCCCTCTGAGCTCTCGTCCTGCTCTTCCTCTATTCTCTCTCTCCTTTCTGTGGTCTCTCCTCCACTCCTCTCCCTCTGAGCTCTCCGCCTGCTCTTCCTTTATCCTCTCTCCCTTTCTGTGGTCTCTCCTCCCCTCCTCCCCCTCTGAGCTCTTCTCCTGCTCTTCCTTTATTCTCTCTGTCCTTTCTGTGGTCTCCCCTCCTCTCCCTCTGAGCTCTCCTCCTGCTCTTCCTTTATCCTCTCTCTCCCTTTCTGTGGTCTCTCCTCCCCCTCTGAGCTCTCCTCCTGCTCTTCCTTTATCCTCTCTCTCCCTTTCTGTGGTCTCTCCTCCCCTCCTCTCCCTCTGAGCTCTCCTCCTGCTCTTCCTTTATTCTCTCTCTCCTTTCTGTGGTCTCCCCTCCTCTCCCTCTGAGCTCTCCTCCTGCTCTTCCTTTATTCTCTCTCTCCTTTCTGTGGTCTCCCCTCCTCTCCCTCTGAGCTCTCCTCCTGCTCTTCCTTTACCCCTCTCTCTGAGCGCTCCTCCTCTTCCTCCTCATCATCCTCCTCCTGCTCTTCCTTTATCCTCTATCCCTTTCTGTTGTCTCTCCTCTCCTCCTGCTCTTCCTTTATCCTCTCCCCCTTTCTGTGGTCTCTCCTCCCCTCCCTCTGAGCTCTCCTCCTGCTCTTCCCTTATTCTCTCTCTCCTTTCAGTGGTATGTCCTCATCTGAGCTCTCCTCCTGCTCTTCCTTTATCCTCTCCCTTTCTGTAGTCTCTCCTCCCCTCCTCCCCCTCTGAGCTCTCCTCCTGCTCTTCCTTTATCCCCTCTCTCTCCCTTTCTGTGGCCTCTCCTCCCCTCCTCCCCCTCTATGCTCTTCTCCTGCTCTTCCTTTATTCTCTCTATCCTTTCTGTGGTCTCTCCTCCCCTCCTCTCCCTCTGAGCTCTCCTCCTGCTCTTCCTTTATTCTCTCTCTCCTTTCTGTGGTCTCTCCTCCCCTCCTCTCCCTCTGAGCTCTCCTCCTGCTCTTCCTTTATCCTCTCTCCCTTTCTGTGGTCTACCCTCCCTCTGAGCTCTGCTCCTGCTCTTCCTTTATCCTCTCTCTCTTTTCTGTGGTCTCTCCTCCCCCTTCCCCTCTGAGCTCTCCTCCTGCTCTTCCTTTATCCTCTCCCTTTCTGTGGTCTCTCCTCCCCTCCTCTCCCTCTGAGCTCTCCTCCTGCTCTTCCTTTATCCTCTCTCCCTTTCTGTGGTCTACCCTCCCTCTGAGCTCGCCTCCTGCTCTTCCTTTATTCTCTCTCTCCTTTCTGTGGTCTCTCCTCCCCTCCTCTTCCTCTGAGCTCTTCTCCTGCTCTTCCTTTATCCTCTCTCTCCCTTTCTGTGGTCTCTCCTCCCCCTCCCCCTCTGAGCTCTCCTCCTGCTCTTCCTTTATCCTCTCTCTCCCTTTCTGTGGTCTCTCCTCCCCCTCCCCCTCTGAGCTCTCCTCCTGCTCTTCCTTTATCCTCTCTCTCCCTTTCTGTGGTCTCTCCTCCCCCTCCCCCTCTGAGCTCTCCTCCTGCTCTTCCTTTATCCTCTCCCTCTCCTTTCTGTGGTCTCTCCTCCCCTCCTCTCCCTCTGAGCTCTCCTCCTGCTCTTCCTTTATCCTCTCTCCTTTCTGTGGTCTCTCCTCCCCTCCTCTCCCTCTGAGCTCTTCTCCTGCTCTTCCTTTATTCTCTCTCTCCTTTCTGTGGTCTCCCCTCCTCCCCCTCTGAGCTCTCCTCCTGCTCTTCCTTTATTCTCTCTCTCCTTTCTGTGGTCTCTCCTCCCCTCCTCTCCCTCTGAGCTCTTCTCCTGCTCTTCCTTTATCCTCTCTCTCCCTTTCTGTGGTCTCTCCTCCCCTCCTCTCCATCTGAGCTCTCCTCCTGCTCTTCCTTTATTCTCTCTCTCCTTTCTGTGGTCTCCCCTCCTCCCCCTCTGAGCTCTCCTCCTGCTCTTCCTTTATCCTCTCTCCTTTCTGTGGTCTCCCCTCCTCTCCTCTCCCTCTGAGCTCTCCTCCCGCTCTTCCTTTATTCTCTCTCTCCTTTCTGTGGTCTCTCCTCCCCTCCTCTCCCTCTGAGCTCTTCTCCTGCTCTTCCTTTATCCTCTCTCTCCCTTTCTGTGGTCTCTCCTCCCCCTCTGAGCTCTCCTCCTGCTCTTCCTTTATTCTCTCTCTCCTTTCTGTGGTCTCCCCTCCTCCCCCTCTGAGCTCTCCTCCTGCTCTTCCTTTATCCTCTCTTCCTTTTCTGTGGTCTCTCCTCTCCCTCTGAGCTCTCCTCCTGCTCTTCCTTTATCCTCTCTCTCCCTTTCTGTGGTCTCTCCTCCCCCTCCCCCTCTGAGCTCTCCTCCTGCTCTTCCTTTATCCTCTCCCTCTCCTTTCTGTGGTCTCTCCTCCCCTCCTCTCCCTCTGAGCTCTCCTCCCGCTCTTCCTTTATCCTCTCTCCCTTTCTGTGGTCTCCCCTCCTCTCCCTCTGAGCTCTCCTCCTGCTCTTCCTTTATCCTCTCTTCCTTTTCTGTGGTCTCTCCTCTCCCTCTGAGCTCTCCTCCTGCTCTTCCTTTATCCTCTCTCTCCCTTTCTGTGGTCTCTCCTCTCCTCCTCTCCCTCTGAGCTCTCCTCCTACTCCTCCTTTATCCTCTCTCCTTTCTGTGGTATCTCCTCCCCTCCTCTCCCTCTGAGCTCTCCTCCTGCTCTTCCTTTATCCTCTCTCTCCTTTCTGTGGTCTCTCCTCCTCCTCCTGTTCTTCCTTTATCCTCTCTTTCCTTTCTGTGGTCTCTCCTCCTCCTGCTCTTCCTTTATCCTCTCTTTCCTTTCTATGGTCTCTCCTCCTCCTCCTCCTGCTCTTTCTTTATCCTCTCTTTCCTTTCTATGGTCTCTCCTCCTCCTCTTCCTTTATCCTCTCTTTCCTTTCTGTGGTCTCTCCTTTTCCTCCTGCTCTTCCTTTATCCTCTCTTTCCTTTCTGTGGTCTCTCCTCCTCCTCCTGCTCTTCCTTTATCCTCTTTCCTTTTTGTGGTCTACCCTCCCTCTGAGCTCTTCTCCTGCTCTTCCTTTATTCTCTCTCTCCTTTCTGTGGTCTCTCCTCCCCTGTTCTCCCTCTGAGCTCTCGTCCTGCTCTTCCTCTATTCTCTCTCTCCTTTCTGTGGCCTCCCCTCCTCTCCCTCTGAGCTCTCCTCCTGCTCTTCCTTTATCCTCCCTCTCCTTTCTGTGGTCTCTCCTCCCCTCCTCTCCCTCTGAGCTCTCCTCCTGCTCTTCCTTTATCCTCTCTCTCCCTTTTTGTGGTCTCTCCTCCCCCTCCCCCTCTGAGCTCTCCTCCTGCTCTTCCTTTATTCTCTCTCTCCTTTCTGTGGTCTCTCCTCCCCTCCTCTCCCTCTGAGCTCTCCTCCTGCTCTTCCTTTATCCTCTCTCTCCCTTTCTGTGGTCTACCCTCCCTCTGAGCTCTCCTCCTGCTCTTCCTTTATCCTCTCTCTCTTTTCTGTGGTGTCCCCTTCACTCCTCACCCTATGACTCCTCCTCCTTCTCTTCCTTTATCCTCTCTCTCCTTCCTGTGGTCTCTCCTCCACTCCTCTCCCTCTGAGCTCTCCTCCTGCTCTTCCTTTATTCTCTCTGTCCTTTCTGTGGTCTCTCCTATCCCTCTGAGCTCTCCTCCTGCTCTTCCTTTATCCTCTCTCTCCCTTTCTGTGGTCTCTCCTCCCCCTCCCGCTCTGAGCTCTCCTCCTGCTCTTCCTTTATTCTCTCTCTCCTTTCTGTGGTCTCTCCTCCCCTCCTCTTCCTCTGAGCTCTTCTCCTGCTCTTCCTTTATCCTCTCTCTCCCTTTCTGTGGTCTCTCCTCCCCCTCCCCCTCTGAGCTCTCCTCCTGCTCTTCCTTTATCCTCTCCCTTTCTGTGGTCTCTCCTCCCCCTCCCCCTCTTAGCTCTCCTCCTGCTCTTCCTTTATCCTCTCTCTCCCTTTCTGTGGTCTCTCCTCCCCTCTGAGCTCTTCTCCTGCTCTTCTTTTATCCTCTCTCTCCTTTCTGTGGTATCTCCTCCCCTCCTCCCCCTCTGAGCTCTCCTCCTCCTGCTCTTCCTTTATCCTTTCTCTCCCTTTCTGTGGTCTCTCCTCCCCCTCCCCCTTTGAGCTCTCCTCTTGCTCTTCCTTTATTCTCTCTCTCCTTTCTGTGGTCTCCCCTCCTCCCCCTCTGAGCTCTCCCCCTGCTCTTCCTTTATCCTCTCTCTCCCTTTCTGTGGTCTTTCCTCCCCCTCTGAGCTCTCCTCCTGCTCTTCCTTTATCCTCTCCCTCTCCTTTCTGTGGTCTCTCCTCCCCTCCTCTCCCTCTGAGCTCTCCTCCTGCTCTTCCTTTATCCTCTCTCTCCTTTTCTGTGGTCTCTCCTCTCCTCCTCCCCCTCTGAGCTCTCCTCCTACTCCTCCTTTATCCTCTCTCCTTTCTGTGGTCTCTCCTCCCCTCCTCTCCCTCTGAGCTCTCCTCCTGCTCTTCCTTTATCCTCTCTCCTTTCTGTGGTCTCTCCTCCTCCTCCTCCTGCTCTTCCTTTATCCTCTCTTTCCTTTCTGTGGTCTCTCCTCCTCCTCCTCCTGCTCTTCCTTTATCCTCTCTCTCCTTTATGTGGTCTCTCCTCCTCCTCCTGCTCTTCCTTTATCCTCTCTTTCCTTTCTGTGGTCCCTCCTTTTCCTCCTGCTCTTCCTTTATCCTCTTTCCTTTCTGTGGTCTCTCCTCCTCCTCCTGCTCTTCCTTTATCCTCTTTCCTTTTTGTGGTCTACCCTCCCTCTGAGCTCTCCTCCTGCTCTTCCTTTATCCCCTCTCTCCTTTCTGTGGTCTCTCCTCCCCTGTTCTCCCTCTGAGCTCTCGTCCTGCTCTTCCTCTATTCTCTCTCTCCTTTCTGTGGCCTCCCCTCTCCTCCCTCTGAGCTCTCCTCCTGCTCTTCCTTTATCCTCCCTCTCCTTTCTGTGGTCTCTCCTCCCCTCCTCTCCCTCTGAGCTCTCCTCCTGCTCTTCCTTTACCCCTCTCTCTGAGTGCTCCTCCTCATCCTCCTCCTGCTCTTCCTTTATCCTCTCTCCCTTTCTGTTATCTCTCCTTCTGTGGTCCCTCCTCCCCCTCTGAGCTCTCCTCCTGCTCTTCCTTTATCCTCTCTCTCCCTTTCTGTGGTCTCTCCTCCCCTCCTCTCCCTCTGAGCTCTCCTCCTGCTCTTCCTTTACCCCTCTCTCTGAGCGCTCCTCCTCTTCCTCCTCATCATCCTCCTCCTGCTCTTCCTTTATCCTCTATCCCTTTCTGTTGTCTCTCCTCTCCTCCTGCTCTTCCTTTATCCTCTCTCCCTTTCTGTGGTCTCTCCTCCCCTCCTCTCCCTCTGAGCTCGCCTCCTGCTCTTCCTTTATCCCCTCTCTCTCCCTTTCTGTGGTCTCTCCTCCCCTCCTCTCCCTCTGAGCTCTCCTCCTGCTCTTCCTTTATCCTCTCTCTCCTTTCTGTGGTCTCTCCTCCCCTCCTCCCCCTCTGAGCTCTCCTCCTGCTCTTCCTTTATCCTCCCCCTCCTTTCTGTGGTCTCTCCTCCCCTCCTCTCCCTCTGAGCTCTCCTCCTGCTCTTCCTTTATCCTCTCCCTCTCCTTTCTGTGGCCTTTCCTCCCCTCCTCCCCCTCTGAGCTCTCCTCCTGCTCTTCCTTTATTCTCTCTCTCCTTTCTGTGGTCTCCTCTCCCTCTGAGCTCTCCTCCTGCTCCTCCTTTATCCTCTCTCTCCCTTTCTGTGGTCTCTCCTCCCCCTCTGAGCTCTCCTCCTGCTCCTCCTTTATCCTCTCTCTCCTTTCTGTGGTCTCTCCTCTCCCTCTGAGCTCTCCTCCTGCTCTTCCTTTATCCTCCCTCTCCTTTCTGTGGTCTCTCTTCCCCTCCTCCCCCTCTGAGCTCTCCTCCTGCTCTTCCTTTATCCTCTCTCCCTTTCTGTGGCCTCTCCTCCCCTCCTCTCCCTCTGAGCTCTCCTCCTGCTCTTCCTTTACCCCTCTCTCCTCCTGCTCTTCCTTTCTCCCCTCTCTCCCTTTCTGTGGTCTCCCCTCCTCCCCCTCTGAGCTCTCCTCCTGCTCTTCCTTTATCCTCTCTCTCCTTTCTGTGGTCTCTTCTCCACTCCTCCCCCTCTCAGCTCTCCTCCTGCTCTTCCTTTATCCTCTCTTCCTTTCTGTGGTCTCTCCTCCCCCTCTGAGCTCTCCTCCTGCTCTTCCTTTATCCTCTCTCTCCTTTCTGTGGTCTCTCCTCCACTCCTCTCCCTCTGAGCTCTCCTCCTGCTTTTCCTTTTATATTCTCTCTCTCCCTTTCTGTGTCTCCTCCACTCCTCTACGTCAGTGTACCCTCCAAGATGGTTTGGGACAAGAATAAGCCAGATCCTAGCTCACAAGGCAAAAAAAAAACTCCTTACCTGTTGAAATGGAGCACAAATGTTCAAGAAAAGTGGGCAGCAGAGAAGAGTATGCGGACTACCTCTTGGTATCAACGGATAGCCAAGAATATTGCTGATAGGGATGGATCCACCTTTGCAGCTAAACACGGCTATTCTCACGAAAATGAGGAATATGTTCAGCCTGGAGATTATAGGCGCAAACAAATCAGGCTGGGGCGTGGTCTGACATGGCAGCATGAGGTTGCTGTGCTCTGAAATCTGCACCAGCAGCATTTAGATGGCCTAGTTCTAAGCTGCATTACATTTGCATTTTATGCTACGTACACATGCTGGTCTGACCTCGGCTGGGGGTTATTCAGCCTGTGTACAGCGGCCCGAGCATTGCTGGACCACATTGTTCCCTGCCCCAATGAGAATTGGCTCCATTGCAAGCTGCTTTCATACCTCTGTCCCCCTGCATAGCAACAGACGTGTTGCTAGCCAGGATGCTGATGACGTGTCGTTACAGCATCAGCAGTAGGTCTGAACTATTTTCAGTTTTAAACCAAAGCTTGGACCAATTAGCCCTAAAAGAGAAGTAAATTCCTTCCTGACTCCAGATGGAATTCTAGTAGTTTATCTGAGTAATGGGGCAGTAGAGGACTTGGGAACTAGAATCTGGCATTCAGGAAACAGACATTGCACATAATGTGCTTCTATAGAATAATCCTGTATTTACCATCAGCAGCCGTGTCTGTTCAGGAGTGATGCTGTCATTTCTTCATGTTGTGAGTAGCGGGATGTGATGTATATTTCCCTATCCAGCCCTCCAGCAATGGCAATCCTGGCGTAACTGCAGATCAGGACAGGCCAACTCTTCCCATCAAATTTATATAAAATGATTGTCTATGTTTGCAACTATATTTCTGTCACTCTCTCTGTTACTGAAATCTCATTTTATATTCTCAGTCCCGGAATACATACAGACCGGAACAGACTTCACTCGGTGTGATATGAAATGTCCTGACGAGCTCCCGATCCTGCTGCTCTCCAGGCGATGTGGAGGGGACGAGAGGGAGAGGCTGCTGCAGCTGGTCTGTCACATCAGCCACACTGACCACTTTCAGCCCAGACTCCACCTGGACACCAGCAGTGGCTGCTGGACCCTCCCCCAGGCTGGGAGGGGAGACTCCTGTGTGTATGCGGTCCTGGATCGGGTTGCTGGAGATAAATTCCTGACCTCTACATCCATCCGTGTGCTGGGTAAGAGCCCATATCCTGCATTACACTTCCCCCTAACCTCTATTGTATGGGGGGAGCTGACGCTATACTGCATTACATAGAGACCAGGAACACTGGTGACTGTATGTGGGGGAGGGGCTGCAGATCACATGATCAGTGTGGGTACAGGAGCTAGCAATCTATGCCATGTCTCTGTGCTGGTGACACATGACTGATGGGGAATGTATGTGGGGGGAGGAGCTGCAGATCACATGATCAGTGTGGGTACAAGAGCTAGCAATCTATGCCATGTCTCTGTGCTGGTGTCACATGACTGATGGGGCGTGTCCTTCTCCTGATCATTGCAGATCCGGTTCTCCTCTACAACATAAGCAGTACCAGCAGCCGGCTGGGGGAGGACATTGCTGTGACTGTCCAGTTCTCTGGAGAAGAGAGCCATGTGACCTGGGAGCTGGACTGGGGGCGTCTCCCTGAGAGATACCGGCTGAGAGATGACAACAGGACGCTGATTATCCCGAGTGTGCAGAGAGACGATGCCGAGAGGACATTCCGGGTCAGGGTCACAAACCCCGTCAGTGAGGAGGTCCGGGACCACCGGCTGGAGATCAGAGGTAAGGGGGCGGGTACTGGGGTGATCATGTGACCTGTATAGAGGGGGTGGTGTCAGTGAGGAGGTCCGGGACCACCGTCTGGAGATAACAGGTGTGTGTGGGGGAGGTGTACTGGGGTGATCATGTGACCTGTATTAGGGTGGGGGTGCTGTGCCGGGGCCACCAGCTGGTATAGAGGGGGGAGGGAGCGGGGTCAGTGAGGAAGTTCAGGACCACTGGCTGGAGATCAGGGGTAAGGGGGCGGGTACTGGGGTGATCACGTGACCTATATAGAGGGGGGGAGAGTGTGGTGTCATAGTGTGACATGGACACAGAATAGTGACTGTTTCATGTTCTCTTCTATGCTTTCCTTATGGAGGATCATACAGGTGAGATGTCACATGACCTCCCAAAATATATATACTGATGTTGTGTATCTGTAGCATTTAAAGGGAACGTAAAGCGAAGTAAAGAAAGAGTTTCACTTAGTTCTACCCAGTCCCTGCAGCCGTCCTGTGCCCGCGCCAGTCCTCAACGATCCTCCGTTCCCCCACGCGGGTTAGTTTAGTTTCTGCTGACTGGGAGTGGGCGGGCCACTGCGCCTGCATGGCCAGGGCCGTGCGCATCCTTGTTCATGTTACTGTCTGCCAGAGCGTCCTGAGCAGTCACAGTGGCCTGCCGACCCCAGTCAGCAGAAACGAAACTGCGCCGCGGCGGGGGAATGGAGGATCGTTAAGGACCGGCGCAGGCAGAGGGCTGGTAGAAGCCCCAGGTAAGTGAAACTCTTTTTTTATGTCACTTTAGGTTCCCCTTAAGTTTCAGGTGTTTTTTATACACTTTTTTTATTTTCTTACAGGGCCTGATTCAAATGTCGGATTAATAGTGAGTGTCGTGGTTGCTGTACTGGTGGTAGTGCTGATTATCTGCATTACTTTTTGGGTGAGTGTTACCTCTTTCTCTGTGTACAGTTACATAGCATGGTGCCTAGCTCTCCTGCCTTGCAGCGCTGGGGTCCCGGGTTTGAATCTCTAAGCCAGAAGCATGGAGTTTGTATGCTCCCGTTGTCTTATAAAAGAGTAATTCAGGTTCCCATAACATCGCTCCCCTCCCTAAAAGGACATCAAACTATGACTAGATTGTGAGCTCCTCTGAGGACAGTTAGTGACATGACTATGTACTATGTACTCTGTAAAGTGCTGCAGAAGATTTCAGTGCTATATAAATACATAATAATAATAATATGGTAGGACATTAGGCTATGACTATGGTAGGATTACATTGTGAGCTCCTCTGAGGACAGTCAGTGACATGACTTTGTACTCTGTAAAGTGCTGCAGAAGATGTCAGTGCTATATGAATACATGATAATAATATGGTAGGACATTAGACTATGACTATGGTAGGATTAGAGTGTGAGCTCCTCTGAGGATAGTCAGTGACATGACTGTGCTGCAGAAGATGTCACAGACCTCATAGATCATTTCCAACTGATCACATTTAATCAGATCAGCCCGTCAATCGTTCTTGAAATTGGATAATTAGTGCTCACCTTTAGTTTGTGGTAGGACTATCAGACTATGACTACAGTAGTATTAGATGTAGATGTGAGTTTCTCTGAGGATAGTCTGTGACATCTTCTGCAGCACTTTACACAGTACATAGTCATGTCAGTGCTGTATAAATAAATCATAATAATATGTTTGGACATTAGACATGAGGACAGTCAGTGATGGGACTATGTACTCTGTACAGTGCTGCAGAAGATATCAGTGCAGAGCTCCCTGCCTCATACTCACCTAGGTTTAGAGGACAAAAAGCAAGACAAACCATATTCTCAAGCTGGTGTGTCTTCATTGTACAGGGGTTTCTTGTACAGCATCTTCTCTTGCACCCTCTCCTAAGCTAACAGTGCTGCTCCAGGGCCCCTATAGAGTAGCAGCTGCCGCTGGGGCAAGGTCCCCCTCCCCCCCCCCCTCCTCCATCTCTTCTCTCTGCCATCTTGCAGAGCATAATTGCAGTGGAACGCCCTCGCCTTTTTAGCCAATGCGCTCCTCCATCTTGTGACCTATTTTCACTGTGCCTGCCCCACACCTTAGAGGTGGGTGGCCATATAGGGCAGCAGGTGGGTGTCTGGATCCTATCTGCATTGCCCAGAGAGTGAGGGGAAGACAGTTAACTGCGCCACAAGTGCTTTGAGACCCAATCTTTTTTTTTTTTTTTTTTTTTTTGCCACCATTGACAGTGAGTGCCGCAAGGTGTGGTGGAGCCTCTGCTATGCCCCGTGTATCGAAGTGGATCCCTGGCACCATACCCCAGGATATGGGAGCATCTGCTGCCTGTACAGACTGTTGCCATATTACAATCCAATAGCAGATTATTGCAATACATTGTAAAGCGCACCACCATATGACTGCTTCCTTCTACATCTTGTTTTATTGATTAGTGGAATATTTTAGCTTGTGCAGTCTTGATACATTGGGCCTGATTCACAAAGCGGTGCTAACAGTTAGCACCCTGGTGAAAAGCCCTTTATCATGCCTGAACTCAGTTTAGGCATGATAAGTTTAGGCGTGATAAGTTTAGGCGTGATAAGTTTAGGCATGATAAGTTTAAGCGCCAACTGGGTTAGCACCGCAGTGCACAGCTGATCAAAAGTTTTACGCTAGCAAAGACTGGTGCACTTCGTATAAAGTTTAATGGCGCTGCTTTGCGTGCGGGACTTTGCAAGCGATCTAAACTTATCTAAACTTAGCATGCCTAAACTTATCACACCTAAACTTATCATGCCTAAACTTATCACACCTAAACTTATCATGCCTAAACTTATCACACCTAAACTGGCTTTTCACCAGAGTGGTGCAATGGTTATCATGCCTAAAGTCTCTAACTGGGTTAGCACCGCTTTGTGAATCGAGCCCATTGTGTCTTGTGCGATGACATCACAGGGTGCGGAATGTTGGGGAACAGCCCGGTCTGAGAAGCAGTTCCTGCACCTCCACCCCTCCCTCTGTGCCAATGTGGGGGAGTGATTACACCTCCACCCCTCCCTCTGTGCCAATGTGGGGGAGTGATTACACCTGCAGAAGGGCCGGGACACACACACACACACATAATTACTGGGGCGTGGGTATTGAGTGCTCGACACTTGTACAGTGGTTAAAGGATAACCGAAGTGACATGTGACATGAGATAGACATGTGTATGTACAGTGCCTAACATAAATAACTAGGCTGTGCTCCTTTTTTTTCTTTCTCTGCCTGAAAGAGTTAAATATCAGGTATGTAAGTGGCTGATTCAGACAGGAAGTGACAACAGTGTGACCCTCACTGATAAGAAATTCCCCTTTTTTACCTCTTTCTTGCTCTCAGAAGCCATTTTCTGCTAGGAAAGTGTTGTATAGTTGGAATTTCTTATCAGTGAGGGTCACACTGTAGTCACTTCCTGTCTGAGTCAGGACTGAGTCAGCCACTTACATACCTGATATGTATGCCTCTTTTAGGCAGAGAAAGGAAAAAAAAAAAGGAACACAGCCTAGTTATTTGTGTGCTAGGCACTGTACATACACATGTCTATCTCATCATGTCACGTCAGTTCGGGTATCCTTTAAGATGTGGCCAAACCAGGATTCTCTTGGTAATTAAGGATCTTATCATGTATATATGCCCCTCCCCACCAGTACCTCATTGTGTAAACCATGTACGTTTAGCTTCACTTTAATATATAATGAAAAACAGAAACCTTGCCTTCTTAACACAGAAGGTATTTGTTCAGGTTGGCGTGAGCATATAATGTCTCCCACAATGCATCACTTCTGAATATGCAAATCATCATTTGTTATCCCTGTAAGCTAACCACACCTCCAGAGCCACAATAATCCAACATGCATACAGACTGTTCCGGATTGGTTGATCCTCATCAGTGCATGGCATGGGTTAACTACTTGCATCTGCTGCAGTATATCTATGCCCTGAAAAACTTCACTTGAAGTTCCAGGGACGTAGGGACTTCAGTGGTGTCTTGTGGCCAAATGGTAAAATTACACTCGCCTAATTTTTTTTTTTCTTTTTTAATAAAAAGACCAACACTTCATTTAAAATTAACTCCTTACCTTCCACACACTCTCATAAATACCCAAATAAAAAAAGACAATAAAAAAGCTATAAATGGTTACCTTAGGAACTGAACTTTTTTTTTAATATGTATGTCTAGAGGACATATTATAGTTTTTGAAAATATGAGCTTGTAAATAGTGATGGATGCAAAACTGAAAAACTTCAACATTATTTCCAAATAAATTATTGGGGACATAATTTAAACGGTGTAATAACCGGGATATATGGGCAAATACAAATATGTGGGTTTTAATTATGATAGCATGTATTATTTTAAAACTATAATGGCCAAAAACTGATAAATTTTTTTTTTTCTTATTATTCCCATTAAAGCGGACCCAAACCAAACATTTTTTTAATTCAAAATATTTAGTTGCACCACTCTGACACATACAAAGATAAATAAACACTCCTTCAAGCCTATGAGCATATAAGTGCATGCTTTTCACCCTCCTCTTTTAATAACTAGGGTTATACAGGTGGCAGCCATTAGCAATTTATCCATTGCCAGACACCTACTACTCCACCAGTCTGCCGGATTCTGTCCCGGCAATATGAAAGGAAGGGAGGGGTTCTCCAATAAATGTAAAATATTTTATATTTGTCATCATGCAGCTGAAAAAAGGCTGCTATTTATTATTATAATTTAGAAAATAGATTTTATTTCTGAAATCTTGTATTTTTAATTTGGGTCCACTTTAAAATGCATTTAGAATAAATAGAATAAAATAACCCAATAGAAAGCCTAGTTGGTGGTGAAAAAAAAAAAAAAAAAAGATGCAGATCATTTAATTGTGATTAGTAGTGATTAAGTTATTGGTGAATGAATGGAAGGAGCGCTAACAGGTGAAAATTGCTCTTCTAGGGGGAAAACCCCTCAGCGGACAGGTGGTTAATGTGGCTCTACAGGGTAGGCCTTGAAACACCCAGAGTTAGACTACCCAGCAAGCTCATGGTGAACCAGAACTTCTTGGAGTTGCATATATTCATCAGTGGTGCATTGTGGGAAACATCAGAGCTCACTCCAACCTGAATTCTTCCAAATTCCTTCTGTTTTAAGAAGGCAAACTTTTGTTTTGCTTAACATTTTAGTAAGAGGGCTTTTTGGTCCATTGTAGCCCCTCACACATTCCAATGAGTTCTGGTTCACCATGAGCTTGCTGGGTAGTCTGTATATATAAAGAGGTTACTTGCTGTATATCTGGTGTGATGGGTAAAGGAAGAAAAACACTAGAGACATGACTGTATGGAAGCAGACCCCTCCCCCCAGCTGTTTGTGAGGCCTCATGTACAATGTGTGGTGTGGTGTTCTCTGTCCCATCATCTCATCTATCCTCCTGTGTTTTATGTTCTCAGGTCTTTAAGAAGAAGCGGGAACAGGGTCTGTAAATGCCGTGCAGAATGGCTCTCCAGAGGGGAATGGCTACAAGTCTGTGGCAGGAGACCAGACTTGGGTTTATGTCACAGATTCGGCTGGTGAAACGAATGGAGGAGATCCTTCATGCTGTGGCCTCTGCCAGTGGTGGAAGGATTAGACTAACTACAGAGGACCCCGTGGCGCAACCCTGCAATATTTGGATGGGCTAAAATAACAGCTTATTTTTCTAAAAGGAGAGATGTTTGATAACATTTCCATATAATCTAAGAGTCTTAAACCAATTTTCCTTTTACCTGGAACTCTTATGTAGTTAGTTGTAAGTACGTGTTACACGTTGTAGTTAGTTATGTAGTTACACGCTAAGCCAAGCTATTGATGGATTGGGCAGGAGGATACATCTGTTATGAGATGGTCACATGGACAGTGACATGGCCACATGACAACAGGAAGTGCATCATGGTTAGTCGGGAAGTTTCTAAGGAGGAAGGTATCTGGATATTTTGTATTCATAATAGTGGAGCTGTACAGGAAAGAAGCCATATTGACCTGCATTAGACAGCTCTATTGGGGTGGAGCGTGTCCTGGCTGGGAGGTACAACTCTGGAGTCTGCTAAGTGCATATGATAGGATGACCATATTTTGATTTCCAAAAAAGAGGACAATCACAACAGCATGTGGGCGTGGTCATGGGTGGGGCCAAATATACAAGACCTTAGCAGTGTGCTGTCCAACTTTGTGGGCATGGAGGGCCGTTTTCTTTTTCCAAACCACATGGTGGAGGGCCGGCCAACCACAAAATGCAATCAGATTTGCAGAAGATTTCTCCACAAAATGCAATGAGATTGGCAGCAGATTTCCCCACAAATGTGCGGACAAGGTATATGTCCGCAGTATAGGTTAGATAGGAATATGGCCCCAGTATAGCTTAGATAGGAATATGGCCCCAGTATAGGTTAGATAGGTATATGCCCCCAGTATAGCTTAGATAGGGATATGCCCCGAGTATAGCTTAGATAGGGATATGCCCCCAGTGTAGCTTAGATAGGTATATGCCCCCAGTGTAGCTTAGATAGGTATATGCCCCCAGTGTAGCTTAGATAGGTATATGCCCCCAGTGTAGCTTAGATAGGTATATGCCCCCAGTATAGCTTAGATAGGTATATGCCCCCAGTATAGCTTAGATAGGTATATGCCCCCAGTACCCCCAGTATAGCTTAGATAGGTATATGCCCCCAGTACCCCCAGTATAGCTTAGATAGGTATATGCCCTCAGTGTAGGTTAGATAGGGATATGCCCTCAGTATAGGTTAGATAGGGATATGCCCTCAGTATAGCTTAGATAGGGATATGCCCTCAGTATAGCTTAGATAGGGATATGCCCCCAGTATAGCTTAGATAGGGATATGCCCCCAGTATAGCTTAGATAGGTATATGCCCCCAGTATAGCTTAGATAGGTATATGCCCCCAGTACCCCCAGTATAGCTTAGATAGGTATATGCCCTCAGTGTAGTTTAGATAGGTATATGCCCCCAGTGTAGCTTAGATAGGTATATGCCCCCAGTGTAGCTTAGATAGGTATATGCCCCCAGTATAGCTTAGATAGGTATATGCCCCCAGTACCCCCAGTATAGCTTAGATAGGTATATGCCCTCAGTGTAGGTTAGATAGTTATTTCCCCTTAGAATAGGTTAGATAGGTATATGCCCTCAGTATAGGTTACATAGGTATATGCCCTCAGTGTAGGTTAGATAGGTAGATGCCCGCCCCCCCCCCCCCCCAGTATGGCCAGGAGGGTGTGTGCAGCGGCGGGGAGAGAAGTTTCCACTTACCTGCCTGGATCCTGCAGAGAACTTCTATCTTCAGCCTCTCCCGGAGCGCGTCGCATTGGTAAGAGCTCCCCCTGTGATGACAGGCGGTTACGTCATCACAGAGGGCGCCGTTACCATACCGACAGACGCCGGGACAGGAAGTAGATAGTAGCTGGCAGGATCGAGGAAGGTAAGTGGGAAATCCTCTCTCCCGCTGTTCCGCCAGGTGCCCGCACACCCGCCGCCCGGTGTCCGCCCGCCACCAGCAGCAGAGCGAGCCCCCCCCCCGCAGTGTGAGGCCCCAAGCGGGGGGCGTGCCTCGCCTGTATGCTGGCCGCCCCTGCGTGAGCTCTTCCCCGGGCATTTCAAAAGACCGGCCGGATACCCCGGACAGATCTGAAAAAGAGGACCTGTCCGGGGAAAAGAGGACGCATGGTCACCCTAGCATATGAAATATATATTTGCAGCTGGTGTGCTTGTGTGACCAGTGGGGAACCTCACAGGGACTCCATAATCCTATACATCCTTACAGAACGTGTGACGTTTGCACTGCCTGGTGTTGTCATGGAGATGGATGAGAGCAGCATTTCCCACCGAAGATGCAATGCTGGGAGATTGCCAGGCCAAGAACGCCAATGGATGTTCAGTGGAATTAAACATTATTTTGTTTCTTTTAAATTAGTAGGGTAGCTGCCCATTATTCAGCTGTATGTCAGATCGGGCTCTATTATGTCAAATTTGTGGGCAGTGTATGGAGAGATTGGGAGGTTACATGGAGGGTATCTCTATTTAAAGGGGATCTGAAGTGAGCGTGATATGGTGGCTGTAATATTTCTCCTTTTAAAGGGACACTTAAGCCAGGGAAAAAAAATGAGTTTTACTCACCTGGGGCTTCTACCAGCGACCTGCAGCAGTCCTGTGCCCTCGCAGCCACTCACTAATCCTCTGGTCCCCCGCTGCCAGCTAGTTTCATTTTTGCCGTCAGGACTGGCCATGCATAACTTTCTCCGCATTCCCGACTGTAATTAGCGCGTTGCCGCATTACGCACGCATAGATATGCGGCAACGCGTATTTTTGTACGCGTTGCGGCCCGCAATAGCGCTAATTGCAGTCGGGAATGTGGAAAAAGCTACGCGTGGCCAGTCCTGACGGGCCTGTCGGCAAAAACGAAACTAGCTGGTAGCGGGGGACCAGAGGATTAGTGAGTGGCTGCGAGGGCACAGGACTGCTGCAGGGGGCTGGTAGAAGCCCCAGGTGAGTAAAACTTTTTTTTTGTTTCTAGCTTAAGTGTCCCTTTAAGCAATACCAGTTGCCCGGCTGTCCTGCTGATTTGATTGGCTACAATAGTGTCTGAATCCCACCAGAAACAAGCATGTCAGATCTGACAATAATGTCAAACACCTGATCTGCTGCATGCTTGTTTGGAGGGGGGGGGGGGGGGGGGCTGTGGCTAAAAGTATTGGAGGCAGAGGATCAACATGATGGCCAGGTATTGCCAGGTACTGGTATTGCTTAAAAGTAAATATGATAGCCTCCACATCTCTCACTTCAATTGCCCTTTAAAGTGGATCCAAGATAAACTTTTACTCATTGCATAATTGTGTTTCTTACATATAGTTTATAGGGCATTCCTCAAGCCAAATAAAAAAAAAATAAAAAAATAAAAATAATTATATATTATGCTTTTAATACCCTATAAACTAAATAAGCCTCACCCGCAGCTCTTCCAGCGCCTGGGCACTCTTGAGACCCATGTAGGAAGGGCTTATGGGAGCTCAGTCTGGGCAGGAGGTTACTAGCCAGAGATTTTAGAGGGAGGAGGAGAGGGGAGTGAAGTTTTCACAGGCTGAGGGGGAGGAGAGACAGAGCAGCTTGCCTGTGTAATGATCACAAGCAGAACATGGCTGCCCTCATTGTATCACAGGAATAAATAATCATATACCGTTGAAGCTGTTTGCAGCTTGATTTGCTGTGTAAACTATCTAAACTTTAGATAAGATATATAGATAAGTTACTTGTCTTGTTCTAGTTTTCCATCTTGGATCCGCTTTAACTATAAACCACTATTTTGTTGACTCCATATGCAAGGAATTGAGAGCCAGGGGTGCCGCTGTAAAAAAATGCCAGAAGAGAGCCCATGGTCTGCATACTGCTCATAATGAGTGATAGGATAATTGCTTGCCAGAATTTATACAGAGGCAGCAGTTTAACGAGCGTTTAAAATTAAAGACAATTCCTGCTCCCAGGTTGCTGCTCTCTCCTCCTGCCAACAGTAAGGCTCTCTTCACATTAGAGGAGTTTTTAGAAAAGTTAAGCGTGGGCGTTTTTTCAAAAACGCAGAGAAAGCGGTTACACCATGTTGTGCTATGGTGTAGTTTAGACTAAAGCGTTCCGTGCGCTGTCAGTTTTGAAAAGTGGTGCTTGAGCCTTTTTAGGGCGTTTTTGCAATAATGGGAGGTATAGGAAAAAAGCAAACCGCTTTGTGGAGCGATTGCGTTCGCGTTTTAAGAATAAATACATTGTATTTATTATTTTCCGGATCAAAGAGTTCACTTCCTGACTCGCGTCAGGGAGTTAATTATCAAAGCGCTCGGGAAAAAACGCGTCGAAAACCGCTACCGCCCCCCCCCCCAAAAAAAAACCACCCACCAAAGCGCTGGGAGTCGGAAAGAAAGAACGCCTCAAAATAAGGCCACTGCGGACAGCCACGCGAGCCGAACGCAATGTGAACAAGGCCTTAGTCAACATTCCCCAGGAATGTTCATGTTATGTGCAAGAAAAACATATCCCGCAAAGAATTTTGATTCTTAAAACTAATAAGTTCAGTTAAATACATTTTACAAATACAGCAGAACAAGTTCCGTTTCTACAAACGTCCATTTGTGTTATTGTCCTGTTGAATAAAATTTCGTTTTTTTCTTTATTGACATTGTGTCAGGCATACCACTCTCTGTTCTCAGGAGTCTCCCAAAATTAATTAAATGTGCTCTCATTGCAGTAAAAGCTTTAGCTAGCAGTAGGCTAGCTAGTAAAGGTGTCCGGCAACCCCCGCTCGCCTGCAATCCACCCGTTTATACATAGAGATGGCCCGAACCTCCGATTTTCGGTTAGCAAACTTCCGCAAAAGTTCAGTTCGCGCGAACCGCAATAGACTTCAATGGGGAGGCGAATTTTGAACACTAGAAACACTTATGCTAGCCACAAAAGTGATGGAAAAGACGTTTCAAGGGGTCTAACATCTGAGTTTTTGCATGGATGAGTGGGATAGACGCCAAAAGTCCCGGGGAAAAATCCGGATTGGACGCAAAGCAGCGTTGTAAGGGCAGAAATCACATTGAATGCTAAATTGGAGGCCTAAAGTGCTTTAAAACATCTTGCATGTGTATACATCAATCAGGGAGTGTAATTAGAGTACTGCTTCACACTGACACACGAATCTCCCTGTGTAACGCACCGCAAACACCTGTCTGTGTAGTGACGGCCGTGCTGGACTGGTGCGCACCATGGCGAGAGTGCAGGCCGTGGCGGTTTTCAAGCCCACATGGTCGCCGGGCTGTGGTAGCTCAATGATAGAACAACAGTGACTGTCCAGCTGATCAAATTTGGTCTGTCCACAATGAAGCAACGACCTTATTATCTGGTGTGTGGCAGCTCCGGTCTCTCTATGGGGAGGATCGGGTTTGCGCATGACATCATGTGCGATCCTTACCATAGTGAAGATCGCGCAGCCTCCCAGCACAGCTCCTGTGCTGGGAGGCTGCGCGATCGCTGGATCCTGGCTGGGTAATGTATGAACTTGCTAAGCCCCTGCTGGGTCGATTTGCATAATTTTTTTTTTTTGCAACACGGAGCTAGCACTTTGCTAGCTGCATGTGCACTCTGATCGCCGCTCCGCTCCCCCCCCCCCCCCCCCCCAGACCCCCTGCGCCACCTGGCCAATCAGTGCAGTGGGGGAAGCCCTCCAGGAAATCCCGTTCTTTGAACGGGATTTCCTGATCGGAGATCGCCAAAGGCGATCGAAGCGGGTGGGGGGATGCCGCTGAACAGCGGCTATCATGTAGCGAGCCCTGGGCCCGCTACATGATTTAAAAAAAAAAAAAAAACTGCTGCGCTGCCCCCTGGCGGGTTTTAATAGACCGCCAGGAGGGTTAACCATTTCCGCCGCGCTGCTGCGCTCCCGCACGCGATCGCGCCCCTATGGTGTCCCCCGGTTCCCAATTACCGATCCCTGTCCCCCGCAGAAAAACCAAAACGCTCACACATGAGGCTTCAGTTCTTCTGCCCGGAAAAATTTCCGCATCTCCCTTGTACTTCTGCTTAGCGAGAAGTACAAGGAGGGAAAACAAAAATGAAGGTGGCCAAATAGTAAAACTACATCTACACATTTTTTTACATTACAGTTTACACATTTCTCTACATTAAAAATTAACAAAATATTACCCAAATAAATTTTTTAATGGAAAAAAAAAATTACAATTAAAAACAAAAACAAAAAACATAAATAGTTACCTAAGGGTGTGAACTTTTTAAATATGCATTTGAAGGGGGTATACTACAAACATTTTTAAATTATAAGCTTGTAAATAGTGATGGGCGCAAAACTGAAACAATACGCTTTATTTCCAAATAAAATATTGGCACCATACATTGTGAGAGGGACAAAATTTAAATGGTATAATAACTGAGACATACGGGCAAATAAAATATATAGGTTTTAATTATGGTAGCATGGATTATTTTAAAGCTATAATGGCCTAAAACTGAGAAATAATTATTTTTTTTTCATTTTTTTCTTATTAATCTTGTGAAAATGCATTTACAGTAAAGTGGCTCTTAGCAAAATGTACCCCCCCAAAGAAAGCCTAATTAGTGGCTGAGAAAACAAGATATAGATCAATAAATTGTGATAAGTAGTGATAAAGTTATTAGCGAATGAATGGGAGGTGAAAATTGCTCTGATGCATAAGGTGAAAAATCCCCGCGGGCTGAAATAGTTAAAGCTGCCCATCTATTTTCTGAGTATGTGTAAAGAGGACCTGTAGTGACATAATACAATGCAGTAAAATATTCATGAAACCCGCTTTTATGGTAATTCTCCTGGTTTCAGCATTAGAAACACTTCCTATGTCTAAACATTGCTGTATATTTGGTCAATAACCCATCCTCCTACTGAAGCTTAGCCTAGGCTGTTTGGCTATGTGGAAATTTCCTCCCAGAGCATTATGGGAGACTGGGCATTATTTTTTCACTGGCTTTGGAAATCTCAGAAACATTCCACAGTGATGCACCTGACTAAAGAGGTCACCACCAGTGATACATTTCAGCTTGTAAATCAGGGGGAGGGAAGTCTTTACAATCTGCAAATACACTAAAGGTGGCCATACACTGGTCGATTTGCCATCAGATTCGACCAACAGACAGATCCCTCTCTGATCTAATCTGATCAGAGAGGGATCGTATGGCTACCTTTACAGCAAACAGATTGTGAACCGATTTCAGCCTGAAACCGTTCACAATCTGTTGTGGTGGTACTGCTGCTGCTGCCCCCGCCCGCCCGCATACATTACCTGCTCCGCCGGCGCGACTCCAGTCTCCCGGTCACCGCTGCTCTGTCTGCGCTCTGGTCTCCAGGTCCGGCATGCCTCACTTCTTCTAGCGCAGGAAGTTTAAACAGTAGAGGGCGCTCTACTGTTTAAACTTCCTGCCGGGCTAGAAGAAGTGAGGCATGCCGGACCTGGAGACGAGAGCGCAGACAGAGCAGCGGTGACCGGGAGACTGGAGTCGCGCCGGCGGAGCAGGTAATGTATGCGGGCTCTATTGCGTCGGTCGTCGGGCACTCGAACGCCGCTAGCGATGCGCTCTTTACCCGCGGGCGATCGACGGTTATTTTCCGCACGGCACGATCGACGGGATCGGACGAAATGGATCGAAATTCGGCGTGTAGCGTGAACGATTGGCAGCAGATTCGATCCCAGTGATCGAATCTGCTGTCGAAACGGGCGCAAATCGGGCCAGTGTATGGCCAGCTTTAGTGTATAATGTGCTGTACTGTAAAAATAATAGCAATTTTATTCATTATGTTTTCACTACAGTTACTCTTTAAAATGGCTCGTTAAGTATGAAAATGATTTATACTGTTACATTTCTGTGCTGAAAACTGTATTTCTATAGTATCCAAAAATATTCATTAGGTTTTAACCACTTTGTCCTCCTTGACGCATAAAAACGTCGAGGACATGTGCGCTCCCGCGTGCACTCCCGGCCGCGGATTCGGTAGCCAAGGAATCAATGTATCGGGCTATGGTGCCCGATCACTGATTCCTCTCCCACACAGAAAAAGCGACAGCTTCTCTCAAAAGCTTTGCTTTTTCTGACTCCTATGTCCCTCTAAGCGTACATTGTACACTTAGTGACGTCATGTAAACAAACTCAAGGTTGCCATCTTGTGGCCAAAAAGTAAAACTACATCTAAAAGTAAAAAAAAAAAAAAAATTACAATACACATATTTCCCCAAATCAAACCCTATTTACATCCCACCCTCCCAAAAATACCCACATATTAATGAAAAAAAAGAAAAAACATAAAAAAAACACACAAATATTTACCTAAGGGTCTACATTTTTTAAATATCTATGTAAAGAGAATTTTTTTCTGTTTTTTTTTTTCTTATTCTTACTGTTAAATGCATTTACAGTAAAGTGGCTCTTAGCAAAATGTACCCCCCAAAGAAAGCCTAATTGGTGGGGGAAAAAACAAGATATAGATCAGTTCATTGTGATAAAGTTATAGGCTAATGAATGGGAGGTGAACATTGCTCGGATGCATAAAGTGAAAACAACTGAGGGCTTAAGTGGTTAAAATAAATGTGTTTTATCTCTTAGTTTTTTGTTGTTTTGTTTTATTTATGGTTTACAAATAAACTGATCAGAGGGCTTCATTTTTATAATGAGCAGATTAATTAGGATCCCACAAAGAGAAACGACACCAATATTGATGTGTATGTGGTTTGATGTGTTACATGACCATGTAGGTTACAGAAGACACGCCTATCAGATTCAACCTCACTACTCCTCACTGTAAAGCCCGATCTCCATGATACGATTCTATTTACGATCCAATGAAATCAGACATGTCCGATCAGGATTTGATTCAATTCGATTTGCCATTGCAAAACAATGGTAAATTGAATTGAATCAAATCCTGATCGGACATGTCGGATTTAATCGGATCGTAAATAGAATCAAATCGTGTAGATTGGGCTTTAAGGAAAGAAACTATCTCCTGACCAGATTAGGGCATTACTTACCCACACAGAGCAATGATAGCTGTGATGTCCTGTAAAACCAAGGAAAGCAACCAAGCCCCCCCCCCCCCCCAATTTTTAAGAGGACTTTCCATCTTCCTCATTTATTAACTGTAAAGAACCCTCAGATGGTAAAATCTTCTTCCCTCCACACACAGCTTATATTCTTATCTTTCTTACAGGCGCACTTTTTTCTTCCCCAAAACATGGGGGGGGGGGGGGGGTGGTGGAATGGGTGCATCTTATATTCCAAATATAATGCAAAAAAAGTGCAGAGTGCACAGGCAGCACTTACCCGCATCCTGCCACTGCTCATTTACCTGCTCTCTGCCTCAGACGGCCCCCCTCCTGCACAAAGTCTGGCTCCCACTCACTGAGCGGCTGTATACTTCAGATCAGTTTTGACTCGCAGTGAAGAGGTAGCGGTTCACATTAGCTTTTTTTTGCGGACCGGAACATATACTGTACAAACGGAACGGATGTGAAAGGATCCAATGTTAACCTATGGATCCATTCACATGCGTCCGTTGGTACGGATATGTTCCGGTCCCCGGACCTAAAAATTCCTGCAGGCCCTAATTTGGGTGAGGGAGGGTTTATACATACCTAATCTGTAGCAGCCGGCGGTAGAGGCTTCTGTCGTCTTCCACGTCATGTCACTAGTCACATGATGCTCTGTGTAGTCACAGCAGAAGAAGAGGAAGCCATTACCTCCGGCTGCTACAGAAGATTAGATATGTATTTGCTGAGTGAAAACTGATCTGATCAATCATTGATCAGGTCAGTTTTCACTATGTGAACTGTGATGCACTATGTGAACCAGGCCACGGACATAGCCATCCGGATCCGATGAAGCGGAGACTGGATCCACTCACTGGATCCTTTTGGCTCAGAATGCTAATGTGAACCGAGCCTTACAGCGACCGCTGTATACAGGAAGTGACATCACTGTTTACTTCCTGAATACAACGGCTGCTGTAACGAGCAACGCTTGCTGTGTCTTCACTGTGCTGGTCTGAAGTATGCCGCTGGGCAGTGCAGAGAGACATAGACCTGGCGCCCACCTTTACGCTCTGCATCCGACCTTGCTGACTGTAAGTGCTTCTGTTTTTATTGATTGAATAAATTACCCGAATTGCAGTGCTGGCTCCATCTCATCTCTCTCCTCCACCAGAGAGAGAGACGGACTTTGAGCAAAAAGGGAGCAGCTGGGGCAGACAGTAAATGAGCGGTGGCCGGTGGAGGGAGGGTGGGTGTATCTGTATGTATTGGGGGGGGGGGAGGAGCTACCTATACTGCGGTGTAGCTTAGAGACGAGGGGTGGGGGGAGGTTCATAAGACAACCCTGCTTAATAGATGCACCAGGTTTAGTTTTTCTTTTCATGATTTTTGCCTTGTAAGTCTAAGTGACAAGTAATGCTGAACAATTTACTTGGCTGTCTTTGTACTTGTTCTAAAACGTCAATGTCCTTTCTATAATGTGGTTCACAAAACTTTTTATTCCAAACCCAGATGTGGCCTCACAAGTGATTTATACAGAGGGAGTAGTACACTAGGATCTTGTGACTTTATTTCCTGTTTTATGCATCACAGAATTTTGTCTGCTTTAGCTGCTGCTGCTTGGCGTTGTAAATGATTATTTTACTTAACAACCATTATTCCTAATGCTGCATACACACATGCGACTATAGTCGTTTGAAACGATCGTTCCCTGATCATTTCAAACGACGATCGTTTAAAAAAAGCAGCCAACCACAATTAAGTCTAACGACGGACGAGCTAGATCGTTAAAAACAAACGATCTAGCTTGGCGGATTTTTTCCAACGACGATCGTTTGAAAAAGTAGTACATCGTTGGAAAACGGTAGTTCGTACTAGGCTTGACATGCGCATTTCACTATTACTCCATGGAACTTTTCATATTTATGCACAAGCGCAATAATTGCTTTACGTGATGTAACTTTCGTTCTAACGATCAGATCGTTACACACCTTTAAAAACTAACTTTACTTAGGTCGTTCTTTTGTCAATTAAAAGTTCGTTCGTCGTTCACAACGAACGATTGTTGTCGCATGTGTGTACGTAGCTTAAGTCTGATGTTCCCAGCTGTATGCCCTTTTATATTGTGCTTTACCACTGTCATGTGTAAAGTGCAAAACTTAAAATTGATGTAAATAAATGTTAATCTGCCTGGTCATATATGCCCATCTTTGCTGTACAATGATTCGAACCACTAGGAACAGATATCCAATAGATTTCAGAATGAAATCTATCTAAATGCAACTCTATGGGTCATCGATCTGCTGCCAGCAGCTGATAGACCTAGATTTTCCATCCTGTCATATAGCTCAAATCGATCAATCTGATAATTTGATAGAATCGATTTCTGATCCATTGATTCTATAGAATGGCTGAAATCGACCAGTGTATAGGTCCCTTTAGACAACATCTGGGGCCAGGAAGGACACACAATCTTCGGGATCCTTGTTTCCATGGGTGACTGACACCACTGGCACTGTTAGAGGACAAAGACAGACTGCATGTGTCATTACCGACCACAGATGGCCAGTTACCTCTCTCTCCACTGTGGTCTCTGCATGTTGGGAGTTCTGGCTACCTAATGCCCGGGGGTCATATCTGGCCTAATACTGGGGGTACCTCTGGCTACCTGAGGAGGGGGGTGCTCTGCATGTGGCTTCTTATTCTTGGGGAGGTGGGGGGGAGGGATCATGGCCGCCTGCTTGTGCTACCTACTACTGGGGGGGGGGGGGGCGCGCTACACATTCTTGGAGGGCTGTGTCTGGCTACAGAATACTGGGGGCTCTTCTGGCTACCTATATTGGTAAGGAGGCTGCATCTTGCTAAATAATATGGGGGGGGAGACTCGCACTCTCCCCCCGAGCTATGTAGCCTATAAACTGCCCTACTATGGTGCTTAGTGCTAATTCTGCATCATTTTATATCACCTGCAAAAATGGCAGCAGTGCTCTTTATTCTATCTACTAGATCAGTGTTTCTCAACATTTTATTGGTATCTACCTCTTTTAAAAACCCTGTACTCATCAAGTACCCCCTGCCATAGTAACCATTATCACAAGTACACCTTTGACAAATATACATTTAATTGTAGTACATGATAATTGGTTCTAAACAATTTCTAAACATTTACTATTGCTTTTAATTACCGTATTTCGCGCGGTATAAGACGCTCCGGAATATAGGACGCACCCAAGTTTAGAGGGCAAAAACCAGGGGGAAAAAAAAAATGTATACTAAACCTGGTGTGTCTATATACTAGAGCGTCTTGTAGATGTTCTCCCCCAATTAATGTCCTCCATGTGACCTCAGGTGTTCCCAGGGGTCCCCAGTGTGGGCCCCGTGTCCGTAGGTGTCCCTAGCTGTCCCCCATGTGTCCTCAGGTGTCCCCCATGTGTCCCTAGCTGTCCATCATGTGTCCTCAGGTGCCCCCATGTGTCCATAGCTGTCCCTTATGTGTCCCCGTTACCTGTGTGGTCTGTTTTCTGTCATTCCTGTAGGGGGTTGTAGGATTGTGCTGCCCCTATGTGTTCCTGGCTCCCCCCGTGTGGTCCGCTGACTCGCGCCCCTGCCTGCTTGTGTCCGTTCCAGCATATGTGCGCTCCCCTCCCCGCAATTGTGCTCTAGCCCCCCACTTGTTTCTGCCACCCTCCCCGCTTGCGTGCACGCTGCTCCCGATATCCAAATAGCCGCCGCAGTCTTACTATATCAGCGGCTCCCGGGATCGCAGCCCTGTGGTCTCCAGTCTCCTCGCTCTAGTGATGGCTCCTGCAATACGCGTCATCAGCAGAAGCCATCACTAGAGCGATGAGACTGGAGACCACGGCTGCGATCCCGGGAGCCGCTGATATAGTAAGACTGCGGCGGCTATTTGGATATCGGGAGCAGCGTGCACGCAAGCGGGGAGGGTGGCAGAAACGAGTGGGGGGCTAGAGCACAATTGCGGGGAGGGGAGCGCACATATGCTGGAGCGGACACGGACACAAGCAGGCAGGGGCGCGAGTCAGCGGACCACACGGGGGGAGCCAGGAACACATAGGGGCAGCACAATCCTACAAGCCCCTACAGGAATGACAGAAAGCAGACCACATAGCAGGTAGTTACATGCAGGGAATCCCCGACGTAGTGGCAGTTCGTATCGGCGGGTGTTCGTAAGTCGGGGATTCCCTGCATTTGCCGTATAAGACGCAGGAACTTTTTCTCCTCATTTTTGGGGGAGAAAAAGTGCGTCTTATACAGCGGAAAATACGGTAGCTAAAATACTATTTTGGTTTTGTTTTTTTAAATAAGATTTATCATTTTCTAAAACTCTAAATGTTATTCTTGGTTAAGTGCATCAAGCCCGAGTACCCCCTGGACCCATCAGAAGTATCCCCTGGGGTACGCGTACTACACATTGAGAACCTAGGTACTAGATAACTAATATGTGCAGTCCCATTTAAGAGAACTCAAGGTGGTGTGGCAGATGCAACACGAGGCATGTTCTCTGTCTCATGACATGCCTTTGTGCCCCCTTCCCTCCCTCACCCCCCCCCCCCCCCCTTCAAATTAGCAACAATATTTGTCACTATCTCGGAGGGTAATGGGAGGAGAGGGACTCCCTGCTCACTAGGGGTGTTCCTGCAGGCTTTCCAGAGTTACCAGTGGGCAGCTCTCTCTCCCTGGCCATGCCCCCTGCCGCTCCTCCGACTCCCTGCGCTCTGGGAGAGCTCTCCCTCCTTCCAGCATCGTGGCCCATCAGGTAGCTTTTTTTTTATTATATGAGCCCACCTCGGGTTTTTTTTAAGCATTTCCCAGCTTCTGATGTATCCTAATGCTGCTTTAAAGGACACCCGAAGTGAAAATAAACTAATAAACGATTGTATCCATCTTCCTTCTCCTAAAAATGACTAAGATATTCCACAGTTTTATGTTTATATCTACTTTTTAAGTTTTAACTGTTTTATTGTTTTTGCTTAATGACACATTCATTAAAGTATGCTAAAATCTATGAACTATTGACCCTTTATCTCTTTCCTGCTCTCAGAATCAGTGAGGGTCACGCTGTAGACTGAGTCAGCCACTTACATACCTAATATTTAACTCTTGCAGGCAGAGAAAGAAAAAAAAAGGAACACAGCCTAGTTATTTGTGTGCTAGGCACCGTACATACACATGTCTATCTCATCATGTCACTTTGAGTATCCTTAAAGAGAGCCAGAGGTTCGGGTGGGGGGACAGAGAGCGGTGGTGGGTGGACACAGAAGACACGTCATGAGGCAGAGAACATGTCTCTGTGTCCCATCTGCCCCTCAAGGAACCGCCTCAGGTTCTCATTAAGTATCTGTCCTTTGTGCTATTTTGAGATAATAGTGATAGATGATGGTGCAGGAGAGAATTTCCATCTTCTCCTCCCAAGAGCTTTGCTTATAGCAAAAAATACAGAATCAATCACATGTAAAACATTTTTATTAAAACCAACAATAAAGTGCATTCATTGATTTTACACACTGTACACTCGCACATGTGACCAGCACAGCACATCATTGCATTTTAGTGTCCAGAATACAATACATAGTCTTGCTGTCCTGGCAGGTGAGGTCCCTTTCCCCCCTTTTTTTTATTTTGTTCTTTTCATACTAGGTGCCATTTTCTTCTGTTTTTCTCCTCTCTGCAGATTTCTGGGGATATAGAATTAAGAATGACAGGTCATGTGACTGCGCAGAATACTCCTCCCCCCACACAAGGACAGAACCCACTGCTGCCCCAGTTATGTTTCAGTCATCAGATCTTTTCTTCTGGAAAATGGCTGAACAACCCCTCAAGAATAGCTTGGTAGTGGTCACCTTCCTTAACCTCCTTAGCGGTATGCCTGACACTGTCGGCCGTACCACTCACTCTCCTCAGGGGTCCCCCAGGACTAATCCAACTGATTGCCTGGCTGTAAAAGCTTTAGCTAGCATTAAGCTAGCTAGTATAAGCAGCCGGCACCCCTCGATCGCCTAGAATCCCCCCAATCAGTTTGCTTATACATTACCCAGCCTGGCTCCAGTGATCGGCGCAGCCTCCAGTCTCTCTATGGGGAGGATCGTACATGACGTCATCCGCAGACCCTATCCTCCCCATAGAGACCGGATCTGTGCGGGGAGGCTGTGCCATCGATGGAGCCAGGCTGGGTAATGTATTAACTGCCGGGATCAGGTGATCGGGGGGTGGCGGCTACCTATACAAGCTAGCCTAGTGCTACCTAAAGCTTTAATAGCCAGGCAATCAGTTGGATTAGTCCCGGGGTCTCTAAAGCTGATAAACCTCCTGAGCGGCGTAACGCTCAGGAGGTTAAAGGAAACCTAAAGTGAGGAGCACAGTGGCTGCCATCTTCATTCCCTTATTAACAATGCTAGTTGCCTGGCTGAGCTTTTGGCTTTAGTTTGAGTCACAGCCCTGCAACAAGCATGCAGCCAGTGGAGTCACAGCATCTAATCTGCATGCTCATTCCGGGGCCAGTGACATGTAGTATTAGAGGCGGAGCATCAGCACAGAATCAGGGAACTGGCACGGCTTATTACAGGATGAAGATGGCAGCCTGCATATTCTTCTCACTTCAGGGTCTTCTTAACCTCCATATACTTCGTTTTATTCTAAAACCCACAGCAGAGCGGCCCAAAGCAGCTAAAGGTCTCAATTCCACAAGTTATTTGTGACCTGGAGCAGCCCAGCTGTGTCACTGGAGGGGAGGGGGATGTGGGCGGGAAGCAGTGTCACTGGATGGGGAGGGGGATGTGGGCGGAGAGCAGTGTCACTAGATGGGGATGTGGGCGGGGAGCAGTGTCACTGGGTGGGGATGTAGACGGGGAACAGTGTCACTGGATGGGGAGGGGGATGTGGGCGGAGAGCAGTGTCACTAGATGGGGATGTGGGCGGGGAGCAGTGTCACTGGGTGGGGATGTAGACTGGGAACAGTGTCACTGGATGGGCGGGGATGTGGGCAGGGAGCTGTATTTCTGGATAGGTGCGGAGCCGTGTCACTGGATTAGGGTTGCCATGCTATACCGCTGTTTGCTTGTGATTGGTAATCATACCATGCACTATCGCATTTTACCGGTTTCTTGGGGCGGGGCGACAGAGGCGGGGTTAAATACTTACTTCGCCTCAAACCATTGCATGCGTACTACTTACTTCTCCCTGTTCTGGCGTTCCATCTCCTTGTAACAGGGCCCTGGGCCCTTCTAGGTTATGTGGCTGCAGATCACAAAGATGAGCGAGCATGACTGACCGCTAATGCTTGCTCATCTCCTCCTGCCTGGAACTTCCAGGAAGAGTGAGCAGCCAGCCCAGGACAGAGGGAGGCAGCCACAACAGAAGGTTCTGCAAGGGAAGGGAGAGCATCTGTGGCAGCTGATGGAGGTGATCAGGATAGCCACCCAGATCACCCCTAAACATTACCAAGATGTAGAATAATATTCTCCAAAACAAGCTTGCAGGGGCTAATGCATGAGCTTCTTTTAAAGTAAACCTGACCTAAGGAAACTTCAAGTTCGATACTTACCCCAAACAGAGGGAAGGCTCTGGATACTATACAGATTTCCCGTTCCTCGCTCTGTCCCGTCATTCCTGTGCTGTTCCCAGTGAAACTTATCCCACCTGCTAGTTCACACAACTGTTCGGTAGAGATGGGCCGAACAGTTCACCTGTGAACAAGGGCTGTTTGCGTTTAACGCAATTTTGCAAATATTTCTGAGTTTATGCAAACTTATGCAGTTTGAAAATGGACCAACCAATTTAAACACAGGTCTAGGCCTGGAACCCACTAGAAAGCGCCAAATGCTATCGCAATCACTAGCGATTTATGATAGCATTTTGCAAGCGATTTTGGGAGCGATTTCCCTACTTCTATACAATTCTTTAGAATGGAAACACTCCCAAAATGCAGCATGTTCTGTAATTGTGATTTCCTAAATCGCAATCGCTGTAGTGGAATCTGTCCCACCCATTTACATTGGCAGAGCGTTTAGGGAAAACGCTAGTGATTGAAAGCGCTCCCTAAACGCTAAAAAAAAACAAAACAAAAAAAACCTCTCTAGTTGGTTCCAGGCCTTAAAGCGAGATTGTCACCATAATAATCAAATTTCAGCAGCAACTGATCTGAGTGTATTGAGTAATAAAGATGCTAATCCTGCATTCAAAACTTTCAAAAAACTTTTTCTGCTGTTATGATTTGGAGTTATCACATACCTTAGGAGCACTGGCCATTTAAGTGCCATTGCCAAACAGTTGAATGCTGGGGCTCTTTTTATCTATAATATATTCCTCCTCTTCCCTTTAGTCCCCCTCCTAATGACAGAAGACAGTGCACTTCCCAGTATAGACCTCAGTGGGAGTGTCTGAAGACTCTGGGAGGAGGGCGGGTAACGAATACACAATTAGCAAGAGAAGAAAAAAAAGTGAGGGAGAAAATGATGTCAGGAGGTCAAAGGTAACAAAGATGGAAACTGTCTAGAATAGGATTCTCTGCTTTTCATTTATAAAATTCACAGGAATCATTACGTGGATCGCGCAATAAATTTGTTATGCAAGTAGAACTAATATTTATCTACTTATACGTGTGTTTTTTTTTTCTAGGTTACCATGGGTGTCACTTGTTCTTTAAAATGGAATAGTCTATTTTGAACTGCCTATATTTGCATATAAATTTACATAAATTCAGAAATATTTGCATCTCATTGATTATCCCCAATTCAGAAGTACTCAGGGGGAGCAAGTACTTCAGAAGGTTACCTAAGGAGTACTGAAGGCCTAGCAGGACGAATAACTTCCACTGGGGATGACGCAGGAACAAGGGGCAGAGAGGACCGGAGAGGCTCTGTACATTCCACAGCCGTCCCTCTACATTGTGTGTATCTGAGTTTCCTCACGTCAGGTTCACATTAACCCTTTACCAGCCATGATGAGATGGACCCAGCAGTGACTGGCAATAAGGGGTGCAGCCTGCTTGAAATCTCTCAATGGCAAAGGGTTAAATAATTTCTACAATGCAAACAAAAGCAGCTAATCCAAGATTGTGTTATTACAAATCTGTGTAAAATAAGAACTCCCCTGTAGCAGATGAACATTCCACTAATATAGATGTACTAGCTGATTGCCCGGCGTTCCCCGGGTATGTATTTGGCTGGTTTTTGGCTCCGCCTACTTTTTCTAACCCTAACACACAATTACTCACTGAACAAGTTTGTGAGCTTTGCGGTCTTTGGTATCAATAATCTGCATTGAAATGAAACAAATCTGATTGGGTGTGTGTGGCTCCACCCCCTTTTTTGAATTTGAACCCCAGTCACCCAATAAACAACTGTACCAGGTTTGAGGCCTGTGCCATTAACAGTTCAAGAATGGTAGCAATTAAATATTCCCCTTGAAAAGCAACAGGTGAAGTTTGATTCACTTTTGTAGGCTCCACCCACTTTTCTGAATATTAATCCCAGTCACCCAGTGACCAACTGTGCAAAGTTTAAAAACCCTGCCATTAACAGAATGGCTGCAGTTTACATTTTCCCAGTGAAATTTGTATTTGTCTCCACCCACTGATGACCCGGCGTTGCCCGGGTATGTATTTGACTGGTGTTGGCTCCGCCCACTTTCTAACCCTAACACACAAACACTCAATGACCAAGTTTGCGAGCTTTGGGGTCCTTGGCATCAATAATGTGTATATTCCCATAGAAATTAAACAAATCACATAGGCTGTTTGTGGCTCCACCCCTCTCCAGCATTTGAACCCCAGTCACCCAATGACCAACTGTAGCAGGTTTGAGGCATCTGCTATTAACAGTGTAAAAATGGCAGCACTTTAAATATTCCACTTGAAAATAAACAGGTGAATTTTGATTGGCTATTATAGGCTCCACCCACTTCCCTGAATATTAATATCAGTCACTCAGTGACCATCTGGGCAAAGATTGGGAACCCTGAAATAAACAGTGTAAGAAGGGCTGCAGTTTACACTTTCCCAGTGAAATTTGTTTGTGGCTCCGCCCACTTTTTGTAACCTGGACACAAAGTCACTCCATGACCAAGTTTGTGAGTTTTGGGGTCCTTGGCATCAATAATTTGTACTTTCCCATGAAATGAAACAAATCTGATTCACTGTTTGTGGTTCTGTCCCTTTTCTGAATTTGAACCTCAGTGACCCAATGACCAACTGTACCAGGTTTGAGGCTTGTGCCATTAACAGTGCAAGAATGGCAGCAATTTTAATATTCTCCTTGAAAAGTGACATTGATTTTTCATTGGCATTTTTAGGCTCCACCCACTTTTCTGAATATTAATCCCAGTCACCCAGTAACCAGCTATGCTAAGTTTGAGAACCCTGCCATTAACAGTGAAGAAGGGCTGCAGTTTACAATTTCCCAGAAAATCTGTTTTAAACTCCACCCACTTTTTGTAACCTTGACACACAGTCACTACTCAATGACCAAGTTTGTGAGCTTTTGGGATCCTGGCATCAAAATTGTGCTAATGTAAGCAGTTTATCCAGCAAAGAAATCTGTCTGTTTTTGGCTCCGCCCCTTTACTAAATTTGAACCCCAAACACTTAACGACCGACTGTAGCAGGTTTGAGGCCTCTGCTATTAACAGTGTGAGAATGGCTGCAGTTTCAATATTCCCCTTGAAAATCAATAGGTGAATTTTGATTAGCTCTTGTAGGCTCCACCTACTTTTCCGAATATTAATCCTAGTCACCCAGTGACCAACTGTGTGAAGTTTGAGAACCCTACCATTAACAGTGTAAGAAAAGCTGCAGTTTACATTTCCCCATGTAAAAAGTTAGTTGTTTTTGGCTCCGACCACTATTTCTAATCTTGACATACAGTCACTTACTGACCAAGTTTATGACCTTTGGGGTCTTTGGCATCAATAATTAGCATTTTACCATTAAAATTAACCTCCCTGGCAGTAAGCCCGTGCTGAGCACGGGCTATGCCGCGCAGGGGGATTTCTCAGGCCCTACTGGACCGATTTTGATAATTTTTTTTTTGCAGCACGCAGCTAGCACTTTGCTAGCTGCGTGTGCCCTCTGATCGCCGCCGCTCTGCGCCGATTACGCGGCGCTCCCCGCGCCGTGAGCCCCCCCCCCCAGACCCCGTGCGCTGCCTGGCCAATCAGTGCCAGGCAGTGCTGAGGGGTAGATCGGTACTCCCAATGACGTCACGATGTCGATGACATCATGCCGCCCATCGCCATGGCGACGGGGAAGCCCTCCAGGAGATCCTGTTCTTTGAACGGGATCTCCTGATCTCCGATCGCCAAAGGCGATCGGAGGGGCTGGGAGGATGCCGCTGAGCAGCGGCTATCATGTAGCGAGACTTTGTCTCGCTACATGAAAAAAAAAAAAAATTAAAAAAAAGACTTTGCTGCCCCCTGGCGGATTTTTAATAAACCGCCAGGAGGGTTAAACAAAACTGATTGGCTGTTTTTGGCCCGCTCCCTTCAGAATTTAAACCCCAGTCTCCCAGTAACTGACTGTAGCAGGTGTTAGGCCTCTGCCATTAAGAGTGCATGAATGGCAGCAATGTAAATATTCCCCTTGAAAATCAAAAGGTGAATTTTGATTGGCTGCTGTAGGCTCCACCCACTTTTCTGAATATTAGTCCCAGTCACCCAGTGGCCAACTGTGTCACGCTTGAGAACCCTGCCAATAACAGAATGGCTGAAATCAATCTAACAAATCTGATTGGCTGTTCACCCCTTTAGTGAATTTAGACCCCAGTCACCCAATGACTGACTGTATCAGGTTTGAGGCCTCTGCCACTAACAGTGCATGAATGGCAGCAATGTAAATATTCCCCTTGAAAATCAAAAGGTGAATTTTGATTGGCTGTTGTAGGCTCCACCCACATTTCTGAATATTCATCCCAGTCACCCAGTGGCCAATTGTGTAAAGTTTGGGAACCCTGCAATGTAAAAAATGAAGTTGTTGGCACCGCCCACTTTTTCTAACCTTGGAATACAGACACTCAATTATCAAGATTATCAGCTTTGGGGTCCTTGGTATCAATACTTTGTATATTCCCATTGAAAAATAAACAAATCTGGCTGTTTGTGGCTCCGCCCCCTTCCTGAATTTGGACCCCAGTCACCAACTGTACGAGATTTGAGGCATCTGCTTTTACCAGTATAAGAGAATGGTAGCAGATGAAATATTCCCTTTGAAAATCAAAAGGTGAATTTTTATTGGCTGTTGTAGGCTCCACCCACCTTCCAAAATCTTAATCTGTCACCCAATGACTAACTGTGCAAAGTTTCAGAACCCTGCCATTAACGGTGTAAGAATGGCTGCAGTTTATATTTTCCCAGTAAAAGTTGTTTGGCTCCGCCCACTTTTTGTAACCTTGACACACAGTCACTTGATGACCAAGTTTGTGAGCTGTCAGGTTCCTGGCATCAAAAATGTGTGAATGAAAGCAGTTTATCCACCAAGGAAATCTGATTGGCTGTATGTGGCCCCGCCCCTTTCGTGAATTTTGACCCCAGTCACCCAATGACCGACTGTAGCAAGTTTGAAGCCTCTGCCATTAACAGTGTAAGAATAGCAGCAGTTTAAATATTTCCCTTGAAAATCAATAGGTGAATTTTGATTGGCAGTTGTAGGCTCCACCCATTTTCTTGAATCTTAATCACATTCACCCAGTGACCAAGTGTGCCAAGTTTGAGACCCCTGCGATTAACAGTCTAAGAATGGCTGCAGTTTACATTTTCCCATTTAAAATGAACGGCTGAAATCTGATTGGCTGTTTTTATGCTCCGCCCACTTTTCCTGGATTTGTAACCTCGGTCACCAAGTGACCACCTGTGCCAAGTGTGGGGACTGTGGCTTGTTTACTGTGAGAATGGCAGCCTTTTACATTTTTCCATTGACACACACACACACACACACACACACACACACACACACACACACACACACACTCACTCACTCACTCACTCACTCACTCACTCACTCACTCACTCACTCACTCACTCACTCACTCACTCACTCACTCACTCACTCACTCACTCACTCACTCACTCACTCACTCACTCACTCACTCACTCACTCACTCACTCACTCACTCACTCACTCACTCACTCACTCACTCACTCACTCACTCACTCACTCACTCACTCACTCACTCACTCACTCATATATATAGATGTATACAGAGGCCGGGAGAGGATATATACAATACACACAACCAGGGAAATATCTAATCACTCACCCTACATATAATGCAGAAAATCAGCATCAGCAGCATTACCGTCCCTCCAGAGGCAGCGATGATTCCCACGATGACTCCCGCTCTTATTCTTCTATCAGCATCTGTGAGGAAAGACATGCAAAACCCAAGATTTACCCATCAGGTAGTATCTGGTTAAACAAGATAGGGATTGTAGGTTCATTCTTTTATTTATTTTTTTCCAAATAAATTTTTATTGAAAGATTTAACAGGAACAAGTAGGTAAAATAACATGTCACAAAGATAATGTGTATAACATTAAGTATTAGCTATGGCGTATAGTTGAGCTTTCGGTACATTTGTGAGGGTTATGAAAGTCCAGAATATTGAGCAGAGTTCCATTTCAGGTTATTTCGGGAGGATTATGAATCGAGTTATCCGCAATGTTCTATTCCGAAGGTTTCTGGACAAAGAAGTCATGACATTAGTAATAAATGGTAAAGTGGTACACTAAGTATAAAGAGAGTAGAGAATATAGATGTACCTTAAGAAGCATAGGATTTGATATACACCAAAAGATGGTTATATTAGAGAGCAGTAAAGAGTGAAATGGACATAGTAAGACATATACAAGTAGAAAGGGAGGAGGATAAGAAACATAAGAGGAAGGGGGGGGGGGGGGGGAATGGGACAAGAGGTGTAGGAAGTGTGTCTAACTCCGTGTCAGGTCTATTCTGTGCTGTTTATAAAGTCCAATTTTATGGAGTGCTGGATGTAGAAAGAGCAGGGTCCCTGCGGAGAATTACCACAGCTTTCTCTGAGTCCCTAAAATCCAACCATATAGCCCATTTCGTAGTGAAAGATTCAGCATTATCTGAGGTCGGGGTGAAGAGGTCCTGCAAAACGCATAACTGCGTTTATCTCTTTGAACAGTTCAGCCATAGTGGGTACTGAGCTTGATTTCCATTGTCGAGCAATTAGTAATCTTGCTGAGGTAAGTAAAATAGGAGTTATTGATTTTATTGATACTGTAAGTTTTAGCGGGGAGTAGAGTTAAGAGGGCTGTTGAAGCTTTTAACCACTTGAGGACCACAGTCTTTCTACCCCTTAAGGACCAGACACTTTTTTTCCCATTCAGACCACTGCAGCTTTCACGGTTTATTGCTCGGCCATACAACCTACCATCTAAATGAATTTTACCTCCTTTTCTTGTCACTAATACAGCTTTCTTTTGGTGCTATTTGATTGCTGCTGTGATTTTTAGTTTTTATTATATTCATCAAAAAAGACATGAATTTTGTCAAAAAAATGATTTTTTTAACTTTCTGTGCTGACATTTTTCAAATAAAGTAAAATTTCCTATACATTTGTCCAAATGTACATGTCTTTGATAAAAAAAAATCCAATAAGTGTATATTTATTGGTTTGGGTAAAAGTTATAGCGTTTACATCTATGGTGCCAAAAGTGAATTTTCCCATTTTGAAGCATCTCTGACTTTTCTGACCACCTGTCATGTTTCATGAGGGGCTAAAATTCCAGGATAGTATAAATACCCCCCAAATGACCCCATTTTGGAAAGAAGACAACCCAAAGTATTCACTAAGAGGCATGGTGAGTTCATAGAAGATATTTTTTGTCACAAGTTAGCGGAAAATGACACTTTGAAACAAAAATAAGACCAAAAAAAAAAAAAGAAATATGCCATGCACTCACCATGCCCCTCTCTGAATACCTTGAAGTGTCTACTTTCCAAAATGGGGTCATTTGTGGGGTGTGTTTACTGTTCTGGCATTTTGGGGGGTGCTAATTTGTAAGCACCCCTGTAAAGCCTAAAGGTGCTCATTGGACTTAGGGCCCCTTACCGCAGTTAGGCTGCAAAAAAGTGCCACACATGTGGTATTGCCGTACTCGGGAGAAGTAGTATAATGTGTTTTGGGGTGTATTTTTACACATACCCATGCTGGGTGGGAGAAATATCTCTGTAAATGAGATTTTTTTTTTTTTTTTTTTTTTTTTTTTTTACACACACAATTGTCCATTTACAGAGATATTTCTCCCACCCAGCATGGGTATGTGTAAAAATACACCCCAAAACACATTATACTACTTCTCCTGAGTACGGCGATACCACATGTGACACTTTTGCAGCCTAGGTGCGCTAAGGGGCCCAAAGTCCAATGAGTACCTTTAGGATTTCACAGGTCATTTTGAAACATTTGGTTTCTAGACTACTCCTCACGCTTTAGGGCCCCTAAAATGCCAGGGCAGTATAGGAACCCCACAAGTGACCCTATTTTAGAAAGAAGACACCCCAAGGAAGGCTTTCTCAACCAGGGTTCCTTGAGGACTCTGCAGGGGTTCCTTGGCATTTTACCCCATCGTGGGGGAAGTATAATAGAGCACACTATAATAGGTGGTACTAAAACAAGAAACTAAATTGGGGGGTCAGGAGACAGTATAATTAATAAGTGGCAGTGTAATAGGAGATAGTGAAATTAGCAGCCTAACCTATTTAAAGACCACGCCTCCTGAAAAATAAATGCAGGGGTTCCTCGAGATCCAAAAGTTATTTACAGGGTTCCTCCAGGGTAAAAAGGTTGAGAAAGGCTGCCCAAAGGTATTCCGTTAGTTGTATGGTGAGTTCATAGAAGATTTTATTTTTTGTCACAAGTTAGCGGAAATTGATTTGTATTTTTTTTTTTTCACAAAGTGTCATTTTCCACTAACTTGTGACAAAAAATAAAATCTTCTATGAACTCACCATACTCCTAACGGAATACCTTGGGGTGTCTTCTTTCTAAAATGGGGTCACTTGTGGGGTTCCTATACTGTCCTGGCATTTTAGGGGCCCTAAACCGTGAGGAGTAGTCTAGAATCCAAATGCCTCAAAATGACCTGTGAATAGGACGTTGGGCCCCTTAGCGCACCTAGGCTGCAAAAAAGTGTACTAACGGTTTAGGGCCCCTAAAATGCCAGGGCAGTATAGGAACCCCACAAGTGACCCCATCTTAGAAAGAAGACACCCCAAGGTATTCTGTTAGGGAGTATGGTGAGTTCATAGAAGATTTTATTTTTTGTCACAAGTTAGTGGAAATTGATCTTTATTATTTTTTTTTTTTTTACAAAGTGTCATTTTACACTAACTTGTGACAAAAAATAAAATCTTCTATGAGCTCGTCATACACCTAACGGAATACCTTGGGGTGTCTTTCTAAAATGGGGCAGATTAGGGCCTGATCTGATGGATAGGAGTGCTAGGGGGTGACAGGTGGTGACAGGAGGTGATTGATGGGTGTCTCAAGGTGTGATTAGAGGGGGGAATATATGCAAGCAATGCACTGGCGAGTTGATCAGAGGGGGTCTGGGGGACTATCTGAGGGTGTGGGCGGGTGATTGGTTGCCCGCAAGGGGCAGATTAGGGTCTGATCTGATGGGTAGTAGTGACAGGTGGAGACAGGGGGTGATTGATGGGTGATAAGTGGGTGATTAGAGGAAAGAACAGATGTAAACAATGCACTTTGGTGGTGATCTGACGGTGGGTCTGCGGGCGATCTGATGGTGTGGGGGTGATCAGATGCCCGCAAGAGGCAGGTTAGGGTCTGATCAGATGGGTGGCAGTGAAAGATGGTGACGGGATGATTGATGGGTGATTGACAGGGGAGAATAGATGTATACAGTACACGGGGGGGGGGGGGGGGGATCAGGAGCCCCCAGAGGGCAGTTAGGGACCTAATCTATAAAATAGCTCTGACAGATATTGAAAGGGAGTGATTGATGGGTAATTAGGGGGTGATGAGAGGGAAGAACAGATGTAAACAATGCACTTTGGTGGTGATATGATGGTGGGTCTTCGGGCGATCTGAGGGTGTGGGCGGGTGTTTGGATGCCCGCAGGGGGCAGTTTAGGGTCTGATCTCTGATAGGTGGCAGTGACAGGTGGTGACAGGGGGTGATTAGTGGACGTGGATGATGTATGACTGAAAGCGGCTATACATCGGCTGGCTGGGAGCAGTAGTGCACCGGAGTTTGGCAACATTTGTCAGGCTGCTGCAGTCCAGGCCTCTCATACATCTCACAATAACCTCCTGCAGCAGCACTATAGAGAGTCTGCTGGGGATGTGGAGGAGAGTCTAGCTGATGTTACCAGCACATGTGTGATTACTAACCTGTGTACCAGCTCTAGAGTCTGGAGCTCACTAATGAACTGTGTGTGAGTCACATGTTACACAACATACAATGTACCAGAGAGCATTCTGGAAGGACATGTGAACTCACCTGTATAATCCTCCATAAGGAAAGCATAGAAGAGACAACATGAAACACTGTCACTATTCTGTGTCCCCTCACACTATGACACCACACTTTCCCCTCACTATACAGGTCACAAGACCCCCATTACCCGCCCCCTTACCTGTGATCTCCAGCCAGTGGTCCCGGACCTCCTAAATGACACCACCCCCTCTATACAGGTCACATGACCCCCATTACCCGCCCCCTTACCTGTGCTCTCCAGCCAGTGGTCCCGGACCTCCTCACTGACACCACCCCCTCTATACAGGTCACGACCCCCATTACCCGCCCCCTTACCTCTGATCTCCAGCCAGGGGTCCCGGACCTCCTCACTGACACCACCCCCTCTATACAGGTCACATGAACCCCATTACCCGCCCCCTTACCTGTGATCTCTAGCCAGTGGTCCCGGACCTCCTCACTGACACCACCCCCTCTATACAGGTCACATGACCCCCATTACCCGCCCCCTTACCTCTGATCTCCAGCCAGTGGTCCCGGACCTCCTCACTGACACCGCCCCCTCTATACAGGTCACATGATCACCCCAGTACCCGCCCCCTTACCTCTGATCTCCAGCCGGTGGTCCCGGACCTCCTCACTGACCGGGTTTGTGACCCTGACCCGGAATGTCCTCTCGGCATCGTCTCTCTGCAGACTCGGGATAATCAGCGTCCTGTTGTCATCTATCAGCCGGTATCTCTCAGGGAGACGCCCCCCGTCCAGCTCCCAGGTCACATGGCTCTCTTCTCCAGAGAACTGGACAGTCACAGCAATGTCCTCCCCCAGCCGGCTGCTGTTACTGCTTATGTTGTAGATAAGAACCGGATCTGCAATGATCAGAAGGACACGCCCCATCAGTCATGTGACGCCAGGACAGAGACATGGTATAGATTGCTAGCTCTTGTACTAACACTGATCATGTGATCTGCAGCTCCTCCCCCACATATACTCCCCATCAGTCGTCACCAGCACAGAGAGACGGGATAGATTGCTAGCTCTTGTGCCCACACTGATCATGTGATCTGAAGCCCCTCCCCCACACACTCCCCATCAGTCATGTGACACCAGCACAGAGACATGGGAGAGATTGCTAGCTCCTGTACCCACACTGATCATGTGATCTGCAGCCCCTCCCCCACATACAGTCAGCAGTGTTACTGGCCTCTATGACATGCGGTATAACGTCAGCTCTCCCCATAGAGTACAATGGAGGTTAGAGGGAAGTGTGATGCAGGATATGAACTCTTACCCAGCACACGGATGGATGTAGAGGTCAGGACTTTATCTGCAGCGCCCCGATCCCGGACCTCATACACACAGGAGTCTCCCCTCCCAGCCTGGGGGAGGGACCAGCAGCCGCTGTCTGTGTCCAGGTGGAGTCTGGGGTGGAAGCGGTCAGTGTGGCGGATGTGACAGACCAGCTGCAGCAGCCTCTCCTCCACATCTCCTGGAGAGCAGTAGGATCGGGAGCTCGTCCGGACACTTCATATCACACAGAGACACGTCTGATCCACTCCTCACACATTCCGGTACAGAAGACACTGCTGAGATGATGGCCAGACACAGGACACCTGAGAAACAGGATACAAAGAGCCAGATTTATCAAAGCATTACTGACAGTTTTTTCTTAAACAGTTCTAACCAGCAGAGGAACTGTTCTGCATGATAGTAAGAAACTTCTTAAATCCTACTTAATAGCAGCAGCTTAGCGTGAATTTCTAGAACTGCACTACAGTTAAGATTATTATTACAAGAAAAGCGCAAATCCATTCCTGAACTGTCCTAGATTAAGAAGTGTTTAATAGCACATCTACACAGCTTGTGCAGTGCAGGCTAGGCATGATTTGTTAAGTGCTCCTCTCCCCCCCAAGGTGTCCTGTGAAGCGGTTCTGGGCTTAAAGCGGATGCAAGATGAAAAACGAACAAGTAACTTGTCTATATATCTTATATAAAGTTTAGATAGTTTACACAGCATATCTAGCTGCCAACAGCTTCAACAGTTTATGATTATTTAGTCCTGTGATACAATGAGAGCTGCCATGTTCTGTTTGTCACAGGCTGAGGGCTGGAGATGCTATCAGCTTGCCTGTGTGTAAATTTAGTTCCCTCTCCTCCTCCCTCCCCTCTGCCTCTTAAATCTCTGGCTAGTAACCTCTTCCTCCTCCTGCCCAGAATGAGCTCCCATAAGCCCTTGCTACAGTGCCAAGGCACTGTGAAAAAGCTGTGGGCGAGGCTTGTTTAGTTTATAGGGAATTCGAGTATTAAAACAAAAAAAACTATTTGGCTTGAGGAATGCCCTATAAACTATACGAAAGGAACACAATTATGCAATGAGTCAAAGTTTATCTCGGATCCACTTTAAAGGACACTCGAAGCGAAAAAATCCGCCAGGTGTCCTGTGAAACTGTTCTGTGCTTAAAGTGAACCAGAGACAAAGCACCCTCATGTATCATATATATCAGTGGGAACATTAGAGAAAACACCTACCCTGCTTTCTGTTTCATTATTCACTGTTCAGCCTGCTTGCTTCTGATCAGCCCTGATAAAAACCCAGACTAGAATTCAGTCTGGCTTTGCTCAGGAATCATTATAGCTCAGTCATTATAGCAGAGCCACAAGGGGGCAGGCTTAGGCTTGAAAAGACATCAGAGAAGACAGACTCAGCTATAGAGATTCCTGAGCAAAGCCAGACAATGCTCAGTCAGGGATTTTATTAGGGCTGTAAACAAGCAGGCTGAGCAGTGAAGGATGAAACAGAGAGCAGGGTAGGAGTTTTCTCTAATGTTCCCACTGATATATATGGTAAATACATGAGGGTGCTTCGTCTCTGGTTCACTTTAAAGGACACGCGAGGCGAAAAAATCCACCAGGTGTCCTGTGAAACTGTTCTGTGCTTAAAGGACACCAGAGGCGAAAATAAACTAATGAAATAAACAATTGTATCTATCTTCCTTCTCCAAAAATGACTTTTTAAGATATTCCAGTTTTATTTTATGTTTAAATCTACCTAAATTAATGTCCAGTGCTGCGTAATATGTTGGCGCTTTATAAATACAATAAATAATAATAATAATAATAATAATACTTTTTAAGTTTTAACTGTTTTATTGTTTTTGCTCAAAGACACATTCATTGAAGTATGCCAGAGCTAAAAATCTATGAACTATTTACCCTTTTTATCTCTTTCCTGCTCTCAGAAGCCATTTTCTGCTAGGAAAGTGTTTTATAGTTGGAATTTCTTATCAGTGAGGGTCACACTGTAGTCGCTTCCTGTCTGAGTCAGCCACTTACATACCTGATATTTAACTCTTTCAGGCGGAGGGGAGGGAAAAAAAAAAGGAACACAATATAGTTATATGTGTGCTAGGCACTGTACATACCCATGTCTATCATGTCACATGTCTACAAGGGTATCCTTTAACCCTTCCAGTGCTGAGCATAGATGCAATACAGCAGATGTATTGGTTACCTAGGCAACAGCAATTTCCCTCACATACTGCATTATCTGAGAAACCTTCCCAACCCCTCCTATTTAAAAACAGTTTAAGAAGGAATCTGCACTATTTAGTGATTTCTTAGGACGCCTGAGACAGTTCTGCACAGATTTCTAAAAACCTACTAATATTTTGTCTCAGAAACTCTTGATAAATGTCCCCCAAAGTAGAAGTCTTTCAGGTGTGTGATTTAGAAACTACGGAAGCCAGAAAGATAAGCAGGACAGCCAGGAAACTGATGCTCCTGTCACATCGCACTGCAGTGCCCAAATTTATGCACCTGCCTAATTTTATTTAAACAATTATTGCACACTTTCTGTAAATCCAATAAACTTCATTTCACTTCTCAAATATCACTGTGTGTGTTTCATATGATATATTTAACTGACATTTTTTATTGCAACAACCAATGACTTATACAAGAAAATCATGACATTAAGAACGTTGCCCAAACTTGCAACACACACACACACTTATTTTGTTTAGTTTCTCCCTGGCATCTCAGGTTTACTTTAAAGGGATACTGTAGGGGGATCGGGGAAAATGAGTTGAAGTTACCCGGGGCTTCTAATGGTCCCCTGCAGACATCCTGTGCCCGCGCAGCCACTCACCGATGCTCCGGCCCCGCCTCTGGTTCACTTCTGGAATTTCAGACTTTAAAGTCAGAAAACCACTGTGCCTGCGTTGCCGGGTCCTCGCTCCCACTGACATCACCAGGAGCGTACTGCGCAGGCCCAGTATGGTCTGTGCCTGCGCCGTGCGCTCCTGGTGACATCAGCGGGAGGAGCGAGGACACGGCAACACAGGCGCAGTGATTTTCAGATTTTAAAGTCTGACATTCCAGAAGTGAACCAGAGGCGGGGCCGGAGCATCGGGGAGTGGCTGCGCGGGCACAGGACGTCTGTGGGGGACCATTAGAAGCTCCGGGTAACTTCAACTCATTTTCCCCCGACCCCCCTACAGTATCCCTTTAAGTGCACGGAGAGCAGAGCATGTCTCCAATCATCAGTTTTTCTGTGAGTTTTCTGCACAGGAAAACTGAAACCAATGTTGATCAATGGGCTAGGTCACACTTGAATGCGTTTTTTACACATGCAGAAAAAAAAATTGACAACCATGCAAAACTTTCAGACAGCTCATTCAGAAAAACTGCCAAGTGGAGACAGGCCCTAAGATCACATAGCAAGTGTGTATGTAGGGAGACAGAAATGCAGACATCAATCCAACAAACGAAGATTCCGGTGATACCTTTTACCTCCTTGGCGTTTATCCTGAGCTAGGGTCGGGGCAGAAAACTGCAGCTAAGAGCAGTAATCCCGACCTGTGCTCGGGGTAGCCGCTGGAGGCTGTATGCAGAGCAATGCGTGCAGCGGGAGCGTTTCTACATACCTCCCGGGGATCCCAACGTCTGCCGGCATTCTGCTTCCTCTCCTCCGGGGCTCTGCTTCCTGCTGGTGAGATCGCCGGCTGTCGTCATGACGACAGCCAGCAATTTCACTTTAGAGTTGCAGCGCCACCTGGAGGATGGAGGTCTAACTGCAGCGCTGGAGCCAGGGAGTAGTGTTGGGCGAACAGTGTTCGCCACTGTTCGGGTTCTGCAGAACATCACCCTGTTCGGGTGATGTTCGAGTTCGGCCGAACACCTGATGGTGTTCGGCCAAACCGTTCGGCCACATGGCCGAACTAAGAGCGCATGGCCGAACGTTCCCCGAATGTTCGGCTAGCGCTGTGATTGGCCGAACGGGTCACGTGGTTCGGACCCGAACACGCTGTGATTGGCCGGACGGTCACGTGGTTCGGACCCGAACGCGCTCTGACTGGCCGAAGGGGTCACGTGGTTCGGGTAAATAAATACCCGAACCACGTCATTTCTCCGCCATTTGTCTGTGGGTTTAGCTTTGGGTAGGCAGGCAGGGTAGTTCTCTCTCCAGCCAGGCTAGCCAGGGTCCCCCCAGTCATTGTGTCGCTGCTGGGAACAGTAGTACACCGCTCGCTCACCCACACTATATAGCATTGTGTTTACTGCCACTGTGTACACCGCTCACCCAGCACTGTATAGCATTGTGTTTACTGCCACTCTGTGTCGCTGCTGGGAATAGTGGTACACCGCTCACCCACCACTGTATAGCATTGTGCTCTGTGTCGCTGCTGGGAACAGTAGTACACCGCTCGCTCACCCACACTATATAGCATTGTGTTTACTGCCACTCTGTGTCTGCTGGGAACAGTAGTACACCGCTCACCCGCCACTGTATAGCATTGTGCTCTGTGTCGCTGCTGGGAATAGTGGTACACCGCTCACCCACCACTGTATAGCATTGTGCTCTGACTCGCTGCTGGGAACAGTAGTACACCGCTCACCCACACTATATAGCATTGTGTTTACTGCCACTCTGTGTACACCGCTCACCCAGCACTATATAGCATTGTGTTTACTGCCACTCTGTGTCTGCTGGGAACACTAGTACACCGCTCACCTGTCACTGTATAGCATTGTGCTCTGTGTCGCTGCTGGGAATAGTGGTACACCGCTCACCCACCACTGTATAGCATTGTGCTCTGACTCGCTGCTGGGAACATTAGTACACCGCTCACCCACACTATGTAGCATTGTGTTTACTGCCACTCTGTGTCTGCTGGGAACAGTAGTACACCGCTCACCCGCCACTGTATAGCATTGTGCTCTGTGTCGCTGCTGGGAATAGTGGTACACCGCTCACCCACCACTGTATAGCATTTCTGTACTGCCACTGTACTGCTGCCAGTCAGCGTGTACTTTAAGGATAAGTGAAATGAGGAAGAAATCCGGTGAAAGAGGGAGGGGCAAGGGAAGAGGTGTTTCCCCTGACGGTTCACGTACAGGCCACAGGGGAGCACCGAAGAAAACCCACTCAATACCGCCCATGTTGTCCAGGACAACAACCCTCACAAATCCAAAAGATCAGGACCAGATAATTACTTGGATGACCTCTCAAGCGTCCAGCAGTGGGTTAAGCAGCACCAGCACATCACGCACGAGGTCCGAGTCCTCAGCCAGTTACAAGGAGCCAGTGGGCACAAAGCTGACACAACCGGCAGCGACACCACGCACACAACTGCCAGATAACCAGTCCGAATAATTACCTCAGGACACAATGGGGTATTCGCAGGAGCTATTCCCAGCCCAACAAACTTCCACCTTTGAAAGGTCAATGGAACAGCCAGAAATGTTGTGCCCGGATTCACAACCATTAACTGTGGGAAATGCACCACGCACTGAAATACAAGGCGAGTCCGAGGACTTTGAAACCCAAATCCCAGAGCAAGTTGGGCAGGAGGGGTTGCAATTGCAGGAGGTCGGCCGAGAAGATCTGGAAGACGACGTTGGAGTGAGCTGCGCAGAGGTTGTTCTAGGGAGGTCTACTCCACGGCGGCGGCCCCCCACAATGACATATGACGAGTTTCAGGAGATGGAAGAGGAGGGTATGGACAATGTGGACACAGACCCAGATTTTGTATGTGAAGGAGAACATCGCCGTCGTAGCAGCACAGATGAGTCTGTTGAAGAACCCACTGCTGCACGAGTTCGCCTTGTGCCACAAGGTGGGCGGCGCGAAATTTCAGGCACCACAAGCGTAGAAGTTCCTTTGAGACGCAAAAGAGGCGCAAACAGAAATCGCCAGCAAGGCAGGTGCTCCAAAGTCTGGGCTTTCTTTGAAGACTGCACTGAGGATGGTACCATGGCGATTTGCAAGGTGTGCAAGACCCGCCTGAGCAGGGGAAAAAGTATTAACAACCTCTCCACCACCAGCATGAGCCGCCACATGCTATCCAAACATCCCACTCTGTGGGCAAACGCGGCAGGACAGGGTACCAGCAACACTGCCTCCCTTGGGTTCACCAGACTCACCACCAGACCCGCCTCAGCAGCAGCAGTAGCCCAGCCATTGCGTGGTTCACAACATTCACAAACATCAGACGACGCTGACACTGTCACTTTCCGGACTAGTGCTCTTGAGGTCTCCCAGTGTTCATCAAACACAACAACCAACAGCCCTTCAGTGTGCAGCCCTACGGTTCAGTTGTCTGTCTCGGAGATGTTTGAGCGCAAGAGGAAATTGCCAGCAAATGACCCCCGGGCCGTGGCAGTAACAGCCAGCATAGCCAAGCTTCTGGCCTGCGAAATGCTGCCATATCGAGTGGTGGAGACAGCTTCAAGGGCATGATGTCAGTGGCCATCCCACGTTACGTGGTTCCCAGCCGCTACCACTTTGCGCACTCTGCAGTGCCTGAGTTGCATGAGCACGTGGTCAGCAAAATAACCCGAAGCTTGAAGAATGCCGTTGCCTGCAAGGTTCACCTCACCACTGACACCTGGACGAGTGCGTTCGGCCAGGGTCGATACATCTCCCTTACCGCGCACTGGGTGAGCCTTGTGGAGCCTGGCAGCGATTCCTCACCTGCTACGGCGCGGGTGTTGCCCACAGCGCAAACAGCTGCACCGCCGTCCTTCCCACTGGATAACAACAGCAGCACCTACCTCTCTGACTCCTTCTCCTCCAACGCATCTCAAAGCTGTACCTCATCCAGAAACGCTAACCCAGCAGCAGTAGGATCGTGGAAGCAGTGCAGCACAGCTGTTGGCATGCGTCAGCAAGCGTTGCTGAAGCTGATCTGCCTTGGGGATAAGCAGCACACAGGGAAGGAAATTTGGAGGGGAATAAAGGAACAGACGGATTTGTGGCTGGCACCGCTGGACCTGAAACTGGGCATGGTTGTGTGTGATAATGGGAGTAATCTCATTCGCGCTTTAAGGTTGGCTAAGCTGACACACATCCCTTGCCTGGCGCACGTGATGAACCTAGTAGTTCAGCGGTTCCTGAAGACATACCCAGGCGTCGCCGATCTTCTGTTGAAGGTGCGACGAGTGGCCAAACATTGTAGAAATTCCAGTACTGCTTCGGGGGCACTCGCCAAGATGCAGGAGCGCTTCAATCTCCCCCACCATCGCTTGCTGTGTGATGTCCCTACGCGCTGGAATTCTACGCTGCACATACTAGCCCGCTTTTGCGAGCAGAAGAGTGCAGTGGTCCAGTACATGACGGCGCAGTACCGGGGCGCATCCGGACAGCTGCCAAGCTTCTGTGGATCCGATTGGGCCAACATGTTGGACCTCTGCCAAGTCCTCCAAAATTTTGAGCAATCCACGTTGCTTGTGAGCAGTGACAACTCTTCAGTCAGCATTACCATACCACTGCTGTGTTTACTGAAGAGGTCAATGTTGAAAATCAAGGAAACAGCTGTCATGATGCAACTGGGGGAATCTGAAGGAGAAAACGATCAGCGTGATGGTACCAACATCAGGCCATCTGCCTCAGGAAACGCTGGCCCCAGCAGCTATGACGAAGAAGAGGAGGAGGAACAGCTGGAGTTGGAGCAGGAATTTCATGCCACCACTGACGAGGGCCAGAGCGGTGCACGTTGGACTTCCACAATTCAGCGCGAATGGTCAGCAGAAGCAGACCAGGAAGAAGGTGACGACTATGATGCATCACAACTATCACAACGCCCACAAGAGGATGATGATGGTTCTGGCAGGACTCTGGCACACATGGCTCAATTCATGCTAGACTGCATTGAACGCGACCCACGCATTGTGCGCATTCAGGACAACACCAATTACTGGGTTTATACCCTTCTGGATCCACGGTACAAACACAATGTTCCAAAACTGCTTGAAGAAAGAGTCAGACAGGTCAAAATGGAAGAATACCAGCAGGCCCTTGTGGAGACTTTAGAGAGGAGATTGACATCCTCCCCCTCCTCTAGCCAGTTGTACGCCAACAGACTGACTTCCGCAAACCCAGGACGACCAGGAGGGCAGCAAACAAAACAAGCCGCAGCTAGTGCCCAAAAGGGAATGGTATCGGCAGTGTCCTTGGAGTGGGAAAATTTTCTGACACCCATGCAGCAGCCCACAGAACAGCAAGCGTGCACATCCACCTCCAACACCGATCGCCTGGAGAAGATGGTCAAGGACTACATGTCAGATGGCGTAGCTGTGTTGAACAATCCATCTGCACCCTTCAACTATTGGGTATCGAAGCTAGACACCTGGCACGAACTGGCAATGTACGCAATAGAGGTGCTGGTTTGCCCGGCAGCCAGCGTTATGTCGGAACGCTGTTTCAGTGCTGCCGGAGGCATCGTCACAGATCGGCGTATCCGCCTCTCCACAGAAAATGCAGACCGTCTGACTCAAATTAAAATGAATCAATCCTGGATTGGAAACGACTACGCAACACTCCAGGACCCCAACCAAGTAACATGACCAATGAACATCTGTGATGGGTTAGCGTTTCCGGTCCCTGTTTATTGAACCTCTCATCTGTATTACATTTATGACTGCATGGCGGCAAAAAGCATTGCTATATCCGCACGCTTTTTGTCCTCATGCAAGGCCTGGGTTGTTGTGTCTCAAAAAGCATGGCCTTCTCCTCCTGCACCTCCTCCTGTTCCATCACGTGTGCTGCTGCTGGGTTAGCGTTTCCGGTCCCTGTTTATTGAACCTCTCATCTGTATTACATTTATGACTGCATGGCGGCAAAAAGCATTGCTATAGCCGCACGCTTTTTGTCCTCATGCAAGGCCTGGGTTGCGTCTCAAAAAGCGTGGACTTCTCCTCCTGCGCCTCCTCCTGTTCCATCACGTGTGCTGCTGCTGGGTTAGCGTTTCCGGTCCCTGTTTATTGAACCTCTCATCTGTATTACATTTATGACTGCATGGCGACAAAAAGCATGTTACCTGTGCAAAGAAACATGACATTTCCGCATTTAAAAGACAGTTTTTCCTTTGAAACTTTACAATCAATTTTCTCAAAAACTATAAGCTCTTTTTCAAATATTTTTTTTCCTCTTGTACCCACTCCCAAGGTGCACATACCCTGCAAATTTGGGGTATGTAGCATGTAAGGAAGCTTTAGAAAGCACAAAAGTTCGGGTCCCCATTGACTTCCATTATGTTCGGAGTTCGGCGCGAACACCCGAACATCGCGGCCATGTTCGACGAACGTTCGCGAACCCGAACATCCAGGTGTTCGCCCAACACTACCAGGGAGGTGAGTGATTGCTGGGCTGCTGCAGATCTCCCTGGCAGCATGATTTTCCAGGTTTTAGGATCTGAAAGGGTGCCCTAAAATCCGGAAAGAATCATAACGCCAAGGGGGTTAATGACTAACTGTATATGGTTTATTGCAAGCTTTCCAAACGTTAAGCTTCTTCTTTAGGCATTATACAGAACTGGATCAGAACCATACAATAAGAAGTTTAGGATCACATTATTATTATTGGATTTATATAGCGCAAACATATTACGCAGCAATGTACAATACATAGGATTACAGACAATGAGAACAGGGGTGACAGCACAATACAGGCAATAGACAAAACAATACAGGTAATGGGAAATAAGATACACAGCACAATACAGGTAGCAATACAATGTCAGATCATACACTGGAGCAGTAGTGCTAATAATACAAGTTCACATTGCTCTGGGTGGAGTGCACAAGCAAGTATGATACACAAAGGGAGAGGGTCCTGCCAAAGGCTTACAATCTAGAGCAGGGGTCCCCAAACGTTTTGGGTTGAGGGCCGGGTCAACATACTTCAGACTGCTGGGGGGCCAGAGTATACATAAAATGATGTAGAAGTCTTTGCGGGCCAGACAGTGAAGCATACCCAGGTGACAACCTGCAGTGGACGGCAGTGTCACCTGATGTGGAATTTGATTGGAAACCAGCGAAATGACTGCTTTCTGGCTTCCATGTGGATGGGTGGTACCAGCACTGCTATTCTATATGCGGACCGCTAATATTTAAAGATGTAGCCGAGAACATCTATAAGTAATACATTTTGTGTGTGTGTGTGGGGGGGGGGGGGCGGTAAAAAAGCCTTAGGGGGGCACATTCGGCCCACGGGCCTTAGTTTGAGGACCACTGATCTAGAGGGAGGGGTGGTGACAAAGACAGATTCTGTAGGCTCAATCTGACATGTCCCACAGTTGTTCCCTCTTTTGAAATGTAAAAATACATCCTCAGTGTTTAGATCTATTGAACTTCTGCCAGCAGTTGCCACTACAGGTAAACACACAATAATAAACGTATCTCTCAGCCAGAGAGCAGCAACAAACAGAAGTGTTAAAAAGTCAGCCAGTCTGAAGAGAAGAGACAAAAAAATGAGCATTCCTGAATCCAGGTTTTCTGGTCATACACACGCCTGAATCCAGGTTTTCTGGTCATACACACGCCTGAATCCAGGTTTTCTGGTCATACACACGCCTGAATCCAGGTTTTCTGGTCATACACACGCCTGAATCCAGGTTTTCTGGTCATACACACGCCTGAATCCAGGTTTTCTGGTCATACACACGCCTGAATCCAGGTTTTCTGGTCATACACACGCCTGAATCCAGGTTTTCTGGTCATACACACGCCTGAATCCAGGTTTTCTGGTCATACACACGCCTGAATCCAGGTTTTCTGGTCATACACACGCCTGAATCCAGGTTTTCTGGTCATACACACGCCTGAATCCAGGTTTTCTGGTCATACACACGCCTGAATCCAGGCTTTAACCACTTGCCAACCTCCCACAGCCGATCATCGCATCGGCGGTGGCTCGTTCTGCAGTAGCTGGCCGGCAAATCGAGCGCTGCATACACGCGTATCTGCCGGCAATAGGCTCCGCCCACCCACGACGTCAACCCGGCCGGCCAATTAGCAGCTCCGGCGAGTTGTTAACCCCTCGATCGCCGCGATCTAAGTGTATAATACGCTTTTTAATGTACACAAAGCGTGTTATACAGGCTACCTCCTGCCCTGGTGGTCCCAGTGAACAAGGGACCACCAGGGCAGGTTGCAGCCCCCCTAATACGCACCCAAGCACACTGATCCTGCCCCCCCCTGCCCTCTGATCGCCCACAGCACCAGTCAGACCCCCCCCCCCCCCCGACCCTGTTTGCACCCAATCACCCATCAATCACTCCCTGTCACTATCTGTCAACGCTATTTTTTAGATTAGGTCCTAAACTGCCCCCTGGGGGCTCCTGATCACCCCCCCCCCCCCACACACACACACACCCTCAGACCCCCCCCCCCCATGTACTGTATACATCTATTCTCCCCTGTAATCCCCCACTGATCACCTGTCAATCACCCATCAATCACTCCCTGTCACTGCCACCCATCAGATCAGAGCCTAACCTGCTTCTTGCGGGCATCTGATCATCCACCTACACCATCAGATCGCCCGCAGACCCACCCTCAGATCACCTCCAAAGTGCATTGTTTACATCTGTTCTCCCCTCTAAATCACCTACTGATAACCCATCAATTACCCCCTGTCACTGCTACCCATCAGATCAGACCCTAATCCGCCCCTTGGGCACCCAATCACCCGCCCACACCCTCAGAACGCCCTCAGACCTCCCCCCTGTGTACTGTATACATCCATTCTCCCCTGTACTCACCCACTGATCACCTGTCAATCACCCCGTCACTGCCACCCATCAGATCAGAGCCTAACCTGCCTCTTACGGGCATCTGATTACCCACCCAAACCATCAGATCGCCCGCAGACCCACCCTCAGATGACCTCCAAAGTGCATTGTTTACATCTGTTCTCCCCTCTAATCACCCACTGATCACCCATCAATCACCCCCTGTCACTGCTACCCATCAGATCAGACCCTTATCTGCCCCTTGGGCACCCAATCCCCCGCCCACATCCTCAGAACGCCCTCAGACCCCAGCCCTGATAACCTCACCAGTGCATTGCTTGCATCTATTCTACTCTCTAATCACACCCTGATCACTTATCAATCACCTCGTCACCACCTGTCACTGCTACCCATCAAATCAGACCCTAAACTGCCCCCTGTGGGCACCCAAACACCCGCCTACACCCTCAGACCCCCCTGAACACCTCCTTCAGTGCATTGTTTACATCTGTTCTCCCCTCTAATCACCCACTGATCACCCATTAACCACCCCCTGTCACTGCTACCCATCAGATCAGACCGTAATCTGCCCCTTGGGCACCCAATCACCCGCCCACACCCTCAGAACGCCCTCAGACCCCAGCCCTGATCACCTCGCCAGTGCATTGCTTGCATCTATTCCCCCCTCTAATCACACCTTGAGACACCCATCAATCACCTCCTCTCACCACCTGTCACACCTACCCATCAGATCAGGCCCTAATTTGCCCCGTGTGGGCTCCTGATCACTCGGCCAAACACTCAGATCCCCCTCAGACCCCCTTCCGATCACCTCCCCAGTGCATTAATTGCATCTATTCTCCCCTCTAATCACCCACTGAGACACCCATCAATCACCTCCTGTCACGCCCCTAGCACTCCTATCCATCAGATCAGGCCCTAATCTGCCCCCTGCGGGCTTCTGATCACCCAGCCAAACCCTCACCCGCCCCACCGCAGTGACAGGATTTTTTTTTCTGATCACTGCTGGTCTCTACGGCTTAATTGTGGCTGAGACCAACCGTTATGCCACACAATACGCAACCACCAATCCAAGAAGCTACCATGCCCAGCCTTTTCGGTGGAAACCACTCCAAGTTTCCGAACGTAACATTTTTTGGGGCCTTCTGCTTAACATGGGTCTAATCAAAAAGAATGTATTGCGGTAATTTTTTGAGGCCTTCTGCTTAACATGGGTCTAGTCAAAAAGAATGTATTGCGGCCTTATTGGTCTACGCACCCAATACATCACATGCCCATGTTCTCTGCTGCCATGTCCAGGTCACGATTTGAGAACATTCTGCGCTTCCTGCACTTCAGTGCCGATACAACCTGTCATCTAAGAGGCCACCTTGCTTATAAACGGTTCCACAAAATTCGGCCCCTCATAGACCACCTGTCATCAAGATTTGCAGATGCATATACCCCTGAACAGTCATTTTGAGGCATTTGGTTTCCAGACTACTCCTCACGGTTTTGGGCCTCTAAAATGCCAGGGCAGTATAGGAACCCCACCAAGTGACCCCATTTTAGAAAGACGACACCCCAAGGTATTCCATTAGGTGTATGATGAGTTCATAGAAGATTTTATTTTTTGTCACACGTTAGTGGAAAATGACACTTTGTGAAAAAAAAATAATAAAAATCAATTTACGCTAACTTGTGACAAAAAATAAAATCTTCTATGAACTCACCATACTCCTAACAGAATACCTTGGGGTGTCTTTCTAAAATGGGGTCACTTGTAGGGTTCATATACTGCCCTGGCATTTTAGGGGCCCTAAAGCGTGAGGAGTAGTCTAGAAATCAAATGCCTCAAAATGACCTGTGAATAGGACGTTGGGCCCCTTAGCTCACCTAAGCTGCAAAAAAGTGTCACACGTGGTATCGCCGTACTCAGAAGCAGTATGTGTTTTGGAGTGTATTTTTACACATACCCATGCTGGGTGGGAGAAATATCTCTGTAAATGGACAATTGTGTGTACAAAAAAAAAAAAAAATTGTCATTTAGAGATATTTCTCCCCCCCAGCATGGGTATATGTAAAAATACACCCCAAACCACATTATACTACTTCTCCTGAGTACAGCGATACCACATGTGTGGCACTTTTTTGCACCCTAACTGTGCTAAGGGGCCCAAAGTCCAATGAGTACCTTTAGGATTTCACAGGTCATTTTGAGACATTTGGTTTCAAGACTACTCCTCACGCTTTAGGGCCCCTAAAATGCCAGGGCAGTATAGGAACCCCACAAATGACCCCGTTTTAGAAAGAAGACACCCCAAGGTTAGGAGTATGGTGAGTTCATAGAAGATTTTATTTTTTGTCACAAGTTAGCGGAAAATGACACTTTGTAAAAAAAAAAAAAAAAAAAAAATCTATTTCCACTAACTTGTGACAAAAGAAAAAAATAAAATCTTTTATAAACTCACCATACTCCTAACGGAATACCTTGGGGTGTCTGCTTTCTAAAATGGAGTGACACTTTGTCACAAAGTGTCATTTTCCGCTAACTTGTGACAAGAAATAAAATCTTCTATGAACTCACCATGCCTCTCACTGAATACTTTGGGATGTCTTCTTTCCAAAATAGGGTCATTTGGGGGGTATTTATACTATCCTGGAATTTTAGCACCTCATGAAACATGACAGGTGCTCAGAAAAGTCAGAGATGCTTTAAAATGGGAAAATTTCACTTTTGGCACCATAGTTTGTAAACGCTACAACTTTTACCCAATCCAATAAATATACACTGAATGGATTTTTTTTTTTTATTTTTTTTTTGGGACAAAAATGTATATAGAAATTTTACTTTATTTGAAAAATGTGTGTGTAGAAAGTTAAAAGAAATCTTTTGACAAAATGTATGTCTTTTTTGAGGAACATAATAAAAACTAATTATTCATTAGGTTGTAATTGCGCTCTCAGCATAAAACTTAATTCATCCACCTCTCCCCCCTTCATGGACTCATTTACCAGATGTTGCGGTCTATAGCTAGACCAAACAGCGCCTCCGGGGTGTATGGCCCCCCGTCGCCTCACAATCTCACTTGTTCCCCTCCTTGATGGATGCAGGGCTAGTTCATGTCTGGTTAGGTCCTTGAGGTATAAAGCATGCAGGGAGAGAAGAAACAGGAAGACCAGCCTCCTATAGTGTAACTCCGTTTTATTTAAAAAGATTAAAAAAAAAACGTAAAAATTGAGCCAGCAATACTAGGAACACTTGGGCTTTTAGGTGGAGTCAGTTACAAGCGGCCGCCAGTTACCCACATCACCCTTCAGTGTCCACTAAATGCTGCCCAATGCCGCCGGGACGCCAAGCCAGTACTCGGCGCTCGCTCTGCCCTGTGTGTTAAGTCACTCCGTGGCTCCGCCCTACGCGTTTCGTTGCTTAGCAACTCATCAGGGGCTACACGGAGTGACGTGTGTGCCCTCAATTTAAAGCCTGTACGGCTGCCAACCCGGAAGTGACTCCTCCTTCACAGAATTTCGTAAAAATACAGTTTTGTTGTACAATTAAAAACGATCCCCTCGGATACTTAGATACATTTTTATTGCATATGTGCATATAGTATATAACTTACTACACATTATTTAATGTTCTTTATTTGACCGCGGCTAAATCCGCCCTCTGCTGACAGGCTAATAGCACATATAACAGATGGATCATTCATGCTTAGGTTCTGTGCTCTGCATATTTACATATGACTCAATGCAGCAAAATGCCATGTACATAAAAATACCATATACATGAACAAAAGGAAGAAACCTTCCTGCGGATTACAATCCATAATTTTACATATTAGAATCAGGCAAACAAACGTCCATATTAACACCCGCAAATAGATTACTATGACCCAATATCCCAACCCCAGGGAAACCCCGGGTTAAACCGCTTTTTGTTTATACAGCACAATCCATTATGTTACTCACGGGCCAAACAATGCTGGTGGTAAGTGGGTCCCCCCCCCATACAACCACACACCACCGTCTCGGGTCTATTTTCAAATCGTACAGATGGGACACTATATACAGATCAGTCAAGGGAGCTACAGCACCACCCAGAGGGCCTTATACATATAACAGGATAATAGTTAGGAATTATTAAGAAAGCAGTTAAGATCTATTTCAATGTTTAGTCCTGTTGGTTCTAGAGTCTCAAATTCATATATATGTTTAGTTTCTAGTTTTGACAGCTCTCGAATTTTGTTACTGCCCCGCCATGAAGGCTGCAATTTTTCTATACCTGTCATTGTCATTTTACTGAGCCTACAAGAGTGGTTACCTACAAAATGCCTTGGGACACTAGGATTAGTTCTCAATTTTATAGTAGTGTTCACCCAATCGCTCTTTCAGCTCTCTACTAGTCCTGCCAATGTATTGCTTACCGCACATACATGTCAGGCAATACACAACGAATTTGGTGGAACATGTGATAAATCCCTTTATTTTGATCTCACAACCATTAGAGCTTGAAGTTATACTAGAAGCTTTCTTTGTGAGACCATTCTGACACATTCTGCAAGATCTACATGGATAAAAGCCATCAGTCTGCCAAGGATTTTTGTGTCTTTTGGGCGGGTTCACACAACTAGGTGCCATCAGGGATTTAAGGTTATTGGCTTTCCTATAGATGAATTGTGGCTGATCTGTCAATATAGGTCCCCGCTGAGCATCTGCTTTCAAGATCTTCCAATGTCGTTTGACAATTCTTTCCATTTCTTGATATTGTCTGCTAAATCCTGTGATGAAAGGTATGTTATTTGGATCTCTATCTTTTGTCCTCCTAGTGAAGGTCTGTTTCCTATCCATTTGGGCCACCTGACTAATCTGCTCATCAATGAAGGCAGCATCATAACCCTTCTGTAAAAAACGACCCCTAAGCATATGTGATTGTTCTATAAAATCCTCATGTCGAGAACAGTTCCTCTTTAATCTAAGGAAGTTCCCTTTCGGTACCGCCCTCACCTAGTTAGGGTGATGGCAGCTGTCAAGACCTATGTACTCGTTTCTATCTGTCGTTTTAAAAAACGTACGTGTCCAGATTTTGGATTCGCCTTTGTTGACCTCTAGATCCAAAAAATGCACTGTCGTGCTACTAGCCTCCATTGTGAGCCGAATGTTCAGGTCATTGTCATTTAAATTCTGGACGAAGGTCTGCAAGGCCTCCTCTGTGGCGTTCCAAACAATTATCAGGTCATCTATGTACCTAGACCAGGAGACGATTTCCCTGGAGGCGGGGCCAGCCAACACCCCCATCTCCCAAATCGCCATGAAGAGGTTCGTGAAACTGGGAGCAAACCCCGCCCCCATGGCACATCCCCTGGTCTGTACATAGAAATGGCCCCCAAACCAGAAATAATTTTTCCCTAAAGCAAATTCCAACAACTGGACAATAAATTCAATTTGTAAACAGTAAATACAGCGCTCTAACATCAACCAGATATATATCAAAATATTATTCCAAATATTGCACACAGTCCCTTAGGCACACAAAAAACAAAAGTCCACGTTAAAGTCCATATGCATAAGCCTCCATATCGTTAGTATTAATCACGCTCACCAGACAGGATGGCTGACTAATTATGATCAGCATATACAGCATATGATAGATGTCCTCTGAAGTTCCTTTACACTTCTTCCTGTATGCACCTCAGAAAAAAAGCATATCATAGCATGATACCGTTTGGCATACAGGGAAAACAAGCTTTCACCAATGCAAGTGGTCACCCGTGTGGGATTCCCAATCACCATACACCCAGTGTGTATAACAGTAAGGTTGCGGGCTCACCAGATGCAAATGCTGAGTTTTAATGTTTTAATAAACGGTAATATACTATGGCGATTCCGCTTTGAGTCCTTTCAAGGGAGAAGAGTCTGTTCGGAGTGAGGAGGTTTCTTTGTGCTGAGCGCTGTTAGCTGATCCTGTATATGGTCAGCATTTGCATCTGGTGAGCCCGCAACCTTACTGTTATACACATTGGGTGTATGGTGATTGGGAATCCCACACGGGTAACCACTTGCATTGGTGAAAGCTTGTTTTCCCTGTATGCCAAACGGTATCATGCTATGATATGCTTTTTTTCTGAGGTGCATACAGGAAGAAGTGTAAAGGAACTTCAGAGGACATCTATCATATGCTGTATATGCTGATCATAATTAGTCAGCCATCCTGTCTGGTGAGCGTGATTAATACTAACGATATGGAGGCTTATGCATATGGACTTTAACGTGGACTTTTGTTTTTTGTGTGCCTAAGGGACTGTGTGCAATATTTGGAATAATATTTTGATATAGATCTGGTTGATGTTAGAGCGCTGTATTTACTGTTTACAATTTTTATAGGGTGGCATTTACACACCCAATCATATAGCGATCCATTTAACCAGGTTTAGACCCTAGTGAAGGGAAGAGCATATATTGATACTAGCTGTGCTGTACATAGAGGAGCGCATATACCAATTTTTTTCCCTTAATAAATTCAATTTGCCTTTCTATCATACCGGTTCTGATCAAGTACAGTCTAACTGCCTCCACCCCCGCCCGGTGGGGTATTACCGTATATAAAGATGCGATGTCCGCAGTCGCTAGCAACATATGGGTCTTAATGTCTATCTGGTCCAGCACCTGCAGGGCATGCTTGGTGTCTCTAAGAAGGTGAGGCACCAAAGCCACTGCCGGCTGCAGCACGTCATCCAGGTACTGGCCCAGCCGATGAGTGACCGACCCAATCCCACTTATTATGGGCCTCCCTGGTGGGCAAATGGGGCCTTTGTGTACTTTTGGTACCTGATAGATTACAGGGATTCTGGGGGCAGAGGGTATCAAGTAATCAAACTCATGGTCATTAAGTAAATATTCACTCAGCCCCTGCTTCAATATTTGCCTCAGTTCCCCCAGGTAGGTTTTTGTGGGGTCCCCCGGCAATTTTTTATATGTGGATGTGTCTGAGACTAGTTTTAAGAGTTCATCATTGCACTGAACATTGGTCATAATGACTGGCTTGGCGTCCCGGCGGCATTGGGCAGCATTTAGTGGACACTGAAGGGTGATGTGGGTAACTGGCGGCCGCTTGTAACTGACTCCACCTAAAAGTCCAAGTGTACCTAGTATTGCTGGCTCAATTTTTACGTTTTTTTATCTTTTTAAATAAAACGGAGTTACACTATAGGAGGCTGGTCTTCCTGTTTCTTCTCTCCCTGCATGCTTTATACCTCAAGGACCTAACCAGACACGAACTAGCCCTGCATCCATCAAGGAGGGGAACAAGTGAGATCGTGAGGCGACGGGGGGCCATACACCCCGGAGGCGCTGTTTGGTCTAGCTATAGACCGCAACATCTGGTGAGTGAGTCCATGAAGGGGGGAGAGATGGATGAATTAAGTTTTATGCTGAGAGCGCAATTACAACCTAATGACTTTCTATTGCTGGCTATAACCCAGAGAATTAATTGCAGCACCCGGCAAATCACAATTGCGGACTATTGACTGTTCAGCTTTAGTCAAATACATTTATTGATCACTGATATCATTAGTGTGGAGCGAGCGCTTTTATCATTCTGTTTTATAATAAAAACTAAAACTCGCAGCAGCAATCAAATAGCACCAAAAGAAAGCTGTATTAGTGACAAGAAAAGGAGGTAAAATTCATTTAGGTGGTAGGTTGTATGACCGAGTGTCACGGACGGTTGCGGGGCCGCAGACGCGTCCTGGAACTGCCCGTGAAGAAAAAGCGATCGCACTCGATTCTCTGCATAAATTGCGCTTCACATCAATAGAATCTGGGTTGATTGTGTAGGAGCATCTACAGTCTTCTCTTAGCTGAGAGAATCCCTGTAAAAGCCTGGGGGGAGGTGTTAATTAGCTTGGGCATATTCCCTGTGCAAGGCAGAATAACATGGAGGCATTAATTCCCTTTTCTGTTCTGGGAACCAGGTGACACCTAGAGGTTAATTAGCCAGAGGTGTAAAATACCAAAAGTTTGTTCAGCTAGAAGGAAGCTTCCCCCAGGAGCCAGCAAAGAGCTCACTCTGCCTTTTGGGAAAAGACAGGATGAGCTCACAGCAGGAGATCAGACTACCCAGCCAAACCGTCTCCATGGCTTAAAATGGTGATGCATGGGATGTATGGTTTCTGCTTATTAAAGAAAAACTGAGTATCACCCAGAGGTGGGAGGAGTGTATTCGGATTCGTTGAAATTGGACCAACGTCTCGGTATACAAATCATAATCATACCTCGTTCGGTTAAGGAATTATGGACCCCTCGGTAACCATACGCCCTAACACCCGCATCCAAGGTATCATATTAATCGGTAGGTTCTCGGGATCAAGAATATGTAATTATTATTTGTGTGCCGGCCGCGTAGGTCGGTCTAGGGAAATGTCAGGGTTATGGGGCTTGTGAAAGCCCCTGCCCAGATGTGATTACCATAGTCCAGCCCGGGGGCCGACTCTGGAAGCCCGCCTCTGAAAGCAGCTCCATTAAAAGTACATGAGCTGCCCGGGCTAATTATTCCTCCATTTTTCCACCTTCATGAACACACGGCCACCTTGAGGAACAAGTGGTGGCCATTTTGATTGAACTTAGCTGAAACAAAGAACTCTGCGGAACTTGAAATCAAGGACTTGATGATTTTCCCACAAAAGGACATTTTCCATGAAACTAAGTATTTTTTCTCCCTTGCTTTTATTTTTCATACTGGCTAGTACTGTTTTAATAATTGTTGATTTTAATAATTGTCTGTATGTATTAATTATTTATATTGCCGTGAATAAACGACTTTATCCAAGTCATTCACTGTTCCGCTACCCTGCTTCGCAGCCGCACAAACTGAACCAGACTTCTGAAGAGACGCTACTATTGTATTGTTGCTAGCTAGACAGAATACAGCGTTTTAACCGTTTTTATTTGTAGATCTAGGTTCAGACAGTGAGCAGGCTCCTCTGTCCCATGGTAACAGAGGTGGTGGCAGTTATACCCTGAACTAGTGTGTAAAGTGTAATTCCGTAACCCACAGGCTCCCTTCTGGTCGGGCTGCTGACCAAATTTCTGTTGGTTTCTGCGCAAAGATCGCGACCAAAGCTTGCATGGTCTGTGTGCTGAAACCGATTGGAAGGCAGTTTGCGGTCTGACCACTAGGGCTCCAGTGACACCGAGCAATAAACCGTTAAAGCTGCAGTGGTCTGAATGGGAAAAAAGGCTCTGGTCCTTAAGGGGTGAAAAGACTGTGGTCCTTAAGTGGTTAATATTTGGAAAGCTTGCAACAAAACCATGCACAGTTATGCTGGGAATACACGATGCGTTGTTTTTTTTCGCTCTATCAATTTTGCCCCTCGATTCTCTTTTTTTTTGTTTTTCTTATCTTTTTCTATTTACTTCTATGAGAAATCGAGCGGCAAAATGATCTAACGGGAGATCGGACATGTCGGAAATTATCTATCGAGCCATCTATCTGCAGCAGAAACGAATCGTATATTCGCAGCATTAGTCGTTAAAGGTACCCTCTTTCCCTGAAAATAAGCCCTAGCGGAAGTTAAAGAGGAAGAAGAGGCAGCCAGCAAGCGGGGACACAACAGTGCAGTGATGATTGGGCACCGGTCCTGTCATCCCAGCACACAGCAAGCTTATCAGCTGTGCAGGGATGAAGGGACAGGTGCCTGATCTGTACAGCAGCATATCTTCAAATCCAGGAATAGTACAGTACAAAGTAACATGAAATGTTCTGCTGAGAGACACTTCGTGATACAAATATAAGACATCCCCTGAAAATAAGCCCGCCCCTAGCACATCTTTTCGAGAGAAAAAAATAATAGAAGACTGTCTTATTTTCGGGGAAACACTCTTGTTGGTTTGATGTCTGCAATTCTGCTCCTCGACTATCACTGGACCACAGTGCACTTGTAGGGGGGCAGGAGGCAGAGGAAATGCCAAGTAACAGGTTCCTCTTGTAAACCTCTAGTTATAGGTTTCATTACTCTGAGTGATCTCTTGCAGCGTTTTTAATGGGTTTTAGTGTGAAAATGTAAATGCTTTGAAGTAAAAGTAATTCGGAGTAAATTAACTTTTTGATTTAACGAGTTAGTGAGTTCTGACTCTCCAGAAAGAATAAAGCCACACCTCTCATATGTGCACTGCTCTCAGTTCCCCTGCTCCCCTCCATTGTTATGCCTAATACACAAAATAGGGTTTTCAAGCAGATTTACTGTAAGATTATTTTCAGCATGTCCAATCTGATTTCCGATCGATTTTCCATAGAAGTGAGCAGGAAATAAGATCGGACATGCTGAAAATGATCTGGCAATAAATCTGCCAGAATCTTAACGTGTGTACCCAGCATAATATCGCCGAGTGAATTTTTTTTGTATATATTTTCTATTTGGAAGGGGCACCTCCAAAGTCTCAAACTAACTGCTGACCAATAATCAGGTATTACACACATTGGGGAGTCACTTGATTATGACAAACCCCTGGTGGCGCCCTTTTCCCTTTTGGGGCATATTTGGACCATGCCTTGTGGGTTTTTTTTCCGCCTTCCTCTGGATCAACAGGGATATGTGAGGGAGCAGGCTGGTGTTGTACTTTATACTGGTTGAACTCAATGGACGTATGTCTTTTTTTCAACCAAAATAACTATGTTACTATGTAAGAATAGTAGTACTGGCACCACCCATCTACATGGAAGCAAAATAGCAGTACTTCGCTGGTTTCCAATCAAATTCCACATCAGGTGACACTGCTGTCCAATTGGACTGCAGTGTCACCTGGGTGTGCTTCACTGTCTGGCCCACAAAGACTTCTACATCATTTTATGTATACTCCGGCCCCCCAGCAGTCTGAAGTATGTTGACCCGGCCCTCGACCCAAAACGTTTGGGGACTCCTGCTCTAGATTCTGTGGGGGTCCTTGCTTATCCCCAGACAACCCGCTATATGTATGGTTGCAGTGTAGCTATCCCACAGAGTCAGTAGGACACCCCCAGAAATGATACAGGTGAAAATGTAAACTCTCTGTCCTTGCAGTTGCTACTTCATATGCAAGTGGCAGAGCCCCACCATATCTGGCTGTCACCTGTCTTCGCTATAGATTAACATAAAGAGAACATACAGAGTGCTAGTGCTATGTACACAGTGCTGCAATATGGAACTTTGACGTTTCACCAAACGGCTTTTTCAAAAAGTGCTATACATATATACAGCAGATAAATACATCGAGCTCTGACTTGGGCTATAGGGGGAACATGCTGTGATTGGTGGAGGTGTGCACAATGTATTTATCTACTGTATATATCGTGTATAGCACTTTTTGAAAAAGCCGTTTGGTGAAACAAGTCAAAGTTCCATATTGCAGCACTGTGTACATAGCACTAGCACTTTGTATGTTCTCCTTAAAGGAATAGTCAGGCAAAAAAAAAAAAAAATATGGAGTTTCATTTACCTGGGGCTTCTACCAGCCTCATGCAGCCATCCTGTGCCCTCCTAGTCACTCACTGCTGCTCCAGTCCCCCGTCGCCAGCTAGTTCTGCTTCTACCAGCCCCATGCAGCCATCCTGTGCCCTCGCAGTCACTCACTGCTGCTCCAGTCCCCCGCCGCCAGCTAGTTCTGCTTCTACCAGCCCCATGCAGCCATCCTGTGCCCTCGTAGTCACTCACTGCTGCTCCAGTCCCCCGCCGCCAGCTAGTTCTGCTTCTACCAGCCCCATGCAGCCATCCTGTGCCCTCGTAGTCACTCACTGCTGCTCCAGTCCCCCGCCGCCAGCTAGTTCTGCTTCTACCAGCCCCCTGCAGCCATCCTGTGCCCTCGTAGTCACTCACTGCTGCTCCAGTCCCCCTCCGCCAGCTAGTTCTGCTTCTACCAGCCCCATGCAGCCATCCTGTGCCCTCGCAGTCACTCACTGCTGCTCCAGTCCCCCGCCGCCAGCTAGTTCTGCTTCTACCAGCCCCATGCAGCCATCCTGTGCCCCCGTAGTCACTCACTGCTGCTCCAGTCCCCCGCCGCCAGCTAGTTTAGTTTTTGCCGACCTCGGGGTCGGTGGGCCGCATTGCATACATTTTTACGCATTCCCGCTGGTGCAGGAACATTAACGCCTACGTTTTTACGCGTTAGTGGTGCAACGCATAACATTTTTCGCATTGCACCTCTAATGCGTAAAAATGTATGTGTTAATGTGCCTGCACTAGCAGGAATGCATACAAATGTATGCAATGCGGCCCGCCGACCTCCGAGGTCAGCAAAAACTAAACTAGCTGGCGGCGGGGGACTGGAGCAGCAGTGAGTGACT